>NC_092817.1:96904240-97181740 GCF_023375885.2 Dermacentor andersoni | reverse complement strand
AAAGCATGTCTACAACAAAGTAAAACACTAACGAAACCGCCAAACTCCTTGCGAGCGAGGCAATGAGGTCACATAGTGCGAATCCGACATAAAAGTGCTGCTAGCAAAGATTCTCCAAGAGTGAATGTGTACTCTTGATACTTTGAGAGCTTCGATTACTGCTTCCCTTCCCGCATTCCCAGTACTGGGTAGCAAACTGGATATTCCTCTTCCGGTTACTTTTCCCGCCTTTCGCTTCTCGTGTACCTCCCTCCCTTCCTCCCCCCTCTCTTTGTTTGATGACATTTATTTATTTATTTATTTATTTATTTATTTATTTATTTATTTATTTATTTATTTAGTCGGTGTGATAAAAACGGATGGCACGGTTTTGCTCAGCCTAAAGTTGATTCGTTAGTGTTAGTTCGCCAGGATTCCATATTGCTGATGCGTATTCTAGTTGAGACTAAATGTAAGTATTCAAAGTAACCTTTTTGAAGAACTTGTGCCCATAAAAAATTCATTCGAAAGTAACCAAGTTTTTTATTAGCTTTCGCCGTGGTTGTTCGAACCAGTTGTTTCCAAGAAAAATTATTGGAATTGTGAACTCCGAGGTATTGGTAGGACGGAAACGATTAAAACGGGATGTCATTCAGAAAGTAGTCTGTACAGGTTAATGAGCAGCTTGAAACGCGCATAGATTTACATTTAGTAACGTTTGATTCCATTTTCCAAGAACGACAACAAGTAAGAACGTTATTCAAGTCGCGCGCTGAAGAGCAGCAAGATCGTCGTCGTTAGTTGTGTTAAAATATATCACAAAGTCTTCCACGAATAAGCAAATTTTGGAGGAAAGAGTGTTGGTAACTCGTTAATGAAAGTCAGAAACAATAAGGGTCCTAGTACCAAGCCGTGCGCAACTCTTGAGAAAACAGGTTCAATTGATGAGTCAAAATCGTGAGCAAGGACGTCCTGAGTACGGTTGGCAACAAAACCTATAATCCAATTACAGACGGTAGGACCGAGATTAAGGTGGCTAAGTTAAAAAAGTAGTAAGGAATGACTAACTTTTTCGAATGCTTCTGAAAAATCAAGAAAAATGAGTCTGTTATAATTCCAGAATCTAGAGCCTGATGCAAATCATTACTGAAAATTAGTAGAGTTTCACAGGAACAATTATTACAGAAGCCGTCCTGTGTCGGTGTGAAAAACTGATTATTTTCTAGAACATTTGGTACGTATGAATAGATAATGTGCTCTAGAATTTTGCCTGGGACCGATGTCAGGCGAGGAATTACGAGGATCAATAACTAATCCGGATTTGTGCACTGGTATTATTTTAGCAATAGGCCAATCATTCGGAACAGCTGAAGATTCGAGGACCTGTGAAAAAAATGCAGCTTAGAATGATAGAGGAGTATTCAAGCGAACCTTTTTAGTAATTTAGTATTTATTCCGTCAGTACCGATAGACGATGTTTTAAGCCCCTTAATTATAGTGCGGACTCCCTCCGACGTAACGACCGCGTAGTCAATTGGCACAAAGTTAAAATATGCGAATGGAGGTTTCCCTTCATTACTTGATAGATCAGAGAGAACCTTGATAAATATTTCACTTGGTATTGCAGCGCATTCCTAATCAGGAACAGAATTTCTGTGAGATATTAAAAATATTTTTTTTGTGTTTGTTGCCCCACGAAATGTTCTAAAAACTGTTTTGGGTTATTTCTGAGCACGTCCGGTAGCATGCGGTTAAAGAATGTGAGCTTCTTCAACTTTAATTTGGCTCCATAGGTAGCATTAGCAGCATTAGCATTAGCATTAGCAGCCAACGTGCAGCTGACCAATATATGCGTGCAACATAAAAAAAGCCTTTCCTAGCGGTTCAAAAGGCGGTTTAAATGCCTGCCTTATATTACGGGGCATTCTTGCTCGAGTGTACATTTCTGGTGGGAATTCATTTCTGCTTTAATTCAAAACTCTTCTTCTTCAACATGACCCAGTTCTGTTCGACTGTCTGGTTAGAATATTAGCGTAAAAAGTGATTCAAGAACGAGGACAGATTGACATTAACGGCGTCGAAGTCGGCCTTGCTATAACCTTGGATTGTTTTTCAAGCGTTTACGTACCCGGGAAACTGGCTACGACAGTACAACAAGAACAATCGTGTGACCCCTAAGGCCTGAAATGGAAGTAATCGCAGCAATGATATCGGGGGACGTCACATCCGTGCACCTTGGCTGCCCACCCAAAATAAGTACCAGTACAATCTCATTGGAGCAGTTCTCTAGACAATATGGCGGAGGACTAGAAAACGTATTCACAGAATATTGTTCTTAAGAAAACTGTTCGCAGTATGAGACGCGAGCCAATTGTGATTGGACAAGCAATGGCAAACTGCGCTCACGAGTGCAAAAATTTGTGCATTTCATGCCTAGCTTTTTTTTTTTTTGCATTTTCTCCACAAATTTCTACCGTATTCCTTAGTCTGTACGTCTGTACAAAAATTAATTTATCATCACACCTCGGGCCGAAATAAGAAAGTTTGTCAGTCGTAAGTGCGTGTTTCCATTGGCGGGCCGCTTTCGCTAATGATATGTCCAGCGTCAGGATTCGCTGAAATGCGCTATTAGGAAAAAAATTTATAGCGCGAAAGCTTCTTGTGAATTCTCGCCCAGTTCGTGCTTCTACGTGGAAGAAAAAAAAAATACACACGAGGCACATATTCATGCCCAATCTGCTTCAGTGCTGCTGCTTGATGAAGCTGAATGGACGGCAAATGACTCGCACAATCCCACGTGACACGTGCGTCAAACTTGACGCGACCTTCAAAGGTTGCGCGTGGAACGCGCACCCAGACAGTAAGAACGTAAAACACCTGTCACTCTTTCGGAGGCACTGCAAGCACTGCGTTTATTTTGCAAAGCGCACCACCCCAGCACGCTTTGGGCTTCCTACAAATCGCTCAATATTGGGATGATGGAGCACTGATGTGCTGATATGCAAACCACTAAGCTACAAACGGGGCACCTCTGTAAAGAAGAAATTATTGGTGAAGCACGCATGTGAATGGTTCATTTAGGTTTATTCAAGAGAGTCGCCAGGTTCCCCAACTAAGGGCGTACCGCGAGTTCCTACGCACGTGGCTTGGACTCAGCCAATTGAAGTGGCCGGTTGTGCCGAGCTGCGACAGTTTGAATACGCACATCAAGTCAGCGTCCGCTATAGAAGTAACCGTGGCAGTTAAGTAGCCTCAACCGTAGCTGTGTCGCCGGGATTTTTTTTTCATTTCTTTCAAGATGGTTTTAGCGTGGTTTTAGTTTATATTCGTGCCGCAGAATAGCACGTACGCTTAAGCTAATTTATGCGCAAGCGTTTGTCGCGGCCGTGTACGCGTGGTTCCGGGATTGGGAACGACAGCCCTTCAAATGGCCCAAAATTGTGCTTCAAGAGAACTGCTTTTTGGTGCAGTTGGTGTCTGCTGAAATGCATAATTGCCGCAAACAAGCGGCGCACGAAAAAGGTACGCACGAGAGAAGACACATAGACTACGGCACGGGCGGTAACAGTACTCTGTTATCAGCTGGATGATGTGCCTAGAAGGCTTCAGCTTCCTTTCAGCTAACAAAACAGGATGTTTTACGAACCGTACTAGTCTGCGCCATTCATTAAGCAGACTAATTTGCCTCCACAGTTCTGAACGAAGCATCTTGCACAGGCGGTTAATATATTCCCCGGATGGTGCTACATGACCAAAGAATGCGCTCATTTCTGGTGTAATTTGGCAGGTTTTGATACACAACATTATGTATCTTGCATGGCAGGTCGCTGCAACGACGCGGCTGACGAGTTTGTCGACAGTGTCTTGTTGTTGACACCGCCCGTGACATGGCATATCTTCCTATATATATTTTTTTGTGCGTGCCTTATTGGCGACAATTATGCCTTCTAGCATCAGAAAAGCAGATACTTTTCAGAACAGAGAAACGGACGACAGCCCCTTTGCTTCGATTTTAGATTGAAGCGAGCTTGAGTTGTCGATCAGCAAAATAACATTTTGCAAAGAAATGCTGCGAAGGGAGAGATGAAGGCGAGGGTGAGATATATTGATGACTCGGACGACCGCGGAAGATGAAAAATTTCACAAAGTTGCAGAATGGTGCGATAAAGACACACCGAACTGCTGCGAAGCAAAACGTGCCCCGCTTTTAGCCTTCCACGTCTAGCGTGGCCTCACGTATTACTTTCACGCGGCACCAACTTACCGCCAGCAAAGAGAGCACAGCCGGTAACAGCAAATCAGGGGCCCCGTGAAGAGAAAAAAAGATGGTGTCGCCGGGGGCGCACGTTTCGGAGCATTTCACTCGACGTATAGATGTCGGTTGCACGTGAAATAGGAGGAACGTTAGAGATGAGCCCGGATGGGTGGCGTGAGCGCGGGAGAAGGGAGGCGAGGCGCGACATGGAAATACGCTCAGCGGGGGTGTTGCCCCTTGGACGTGACTGGGCCGCCCGCGTGACAACTCGCACATTTTTTCTTGTTTGCCCTTCAGCCTTTATTTTTGGCCCCGGGCTTCACTCTCGCCTTTCGTTTAGTTCGTACAAAACTGGCCATACGGTAGATGACCAGAGAAAACGGGAAGAGAAGGAGGGGGAGAATGAAGGAGGAGAACGACAAATGAGAGAGAGAGAGAGAGAGAGTAATCAAGAGAGACCTATGTGGACGCCGGTTGGCACGTTGAGCTTGTACCGCTGCCCAACAGCTGACTGAAGATCGTAGCAAATCGCTCCTTCGATTGGCAGGTGTGGCGGGGATGCAAACTCCGACTATTGACGAATACATGTGTTACATGTGTCACATGTGTCACTTCCGATTGCGATCGAACCCTATCGGGATTAAATTTTTCAATCGCGATTGGCTCCTTTGCCAAGCTTGCAGACGGGGAGTAAATGGGGCTCGCAGATTTCAATTGTCGTTTGTTGGAAGGCCATTTGAAAGCGTACGCTTGATAGGGTAAGAGGCTTGATACACCTACCCTGTTGGCGCTTGAAAAGTTGACCAGCGAATTCAGAATGTTGCTCTTCCTTTCCTCTTTCCTCCCCTCCTTCCTATCCTCCATTTCTGTGTTGCTGTCACATCCCTTCAGAAGAGTAGGCAGGCGTTGTGCCCCTTCCGGTGGCAGTTGCCAGCCTGCTCCTCGCTTTCCTTTTCCTGTTAACTGTGTATATGTGTATATGTGTTCAAAACAAATAATAATAATAATAATAATAATTAAGACTTTCTTTTGCCACCCATTCGTGCGCGTAATGATTAAGAACTCTGGTTCCCAAGAACAGTGCTGCTTCGTGGAGGCTATGGAGCTCACGTCGACTAAATAATGGGCGAAATCGCAAATATGTTTACGGTTGAGAACAGGGCGCCATGTCCATGCTGCCATGTACGCTCCTCGGCGCAAGACTATCGTTCCTTTGCTTGTGGACGAGTCTTGTGCCGTCCGGAGCATTTGCAGGGATGGTGGTCGCCGGCCACTCCTCTCGTTCCCTTGGTTCCACGGCGCCTTTCAGTCATAACGCAAGATAGCGTGTAGACACTTCTTTTTATTACGCCATATTTTAACAGTTAATTCCAAGTCATGCGCGTCCGTGTGTCCGGCTTTACCAAAATATTCAAGGAGTTTGTGAGAAACACGCATTGATACATTTTTGAGACATACAAGTTACCTGGGTCCACCCTGAACCTAATCCAGAATTGAAGAAGAACAGCAGATTTAAAATTGTTATATAGAAAAATGTGCGGAACTGCCGTCCAGAGGCACTTAAAAAGCTTTCAAGGTATACAAATAATTGTTCTAGAGAGAGAGAAAGCAAAAGAGGCAGTGAGATCAACCGGACGAGTAACCGGTGTGCTGGGGTTAAGGGAAAGGGGTATAGAAAAATGAAAAGAGGGAGTGATAAAACACATTGCAGACGCAAGAGGATGCAGGTGACTTAAAGGGTCACTCAGGCCCATGCACTTCAAGAACCGCAATAGTGCGCGAGTAGCTTTACATGCCCGCGACGGATGTGGCCATGATCCCATTATTACCGAATCATAAAATGGTTTGCAGTCCAACCGGCTTAAATCTGTCCGGAGAAAGAGGCATCGGACGTCGCATCGAGGACAGGTATACAACGGGCGCTCGGTATTTTTCTCACCACGACAGGAGTAGCACTTAGGGCTGTCGGCCAGTCCAATACGGCAGGAGTAAGCGTTCGTAAACGCGGCTCCCAGCCATAAGTGGTACAGCAATATTGCTTTGCCGAGGCATGGGCTGGTTGGCATTTGTAGACGTATAACGAAAGGTGCAGGTTAAGCAGGTGCCAGTGCCTGAGAGCTTGTGAACTGCATCACAAAGTTGTCCATCAGTGGTTGCCGCCCACTGCGGTGTTTAAGGAACCGTCGAGGCTGACTGACACACGACACTTCGACGGAAATGGCCCAGACAATTGTGTCGAGACAAAGCGTGGCGACACTGATATCCGCATATTCTTTGCGTTTGCAGCAATCACTCTGGAGCGATACAAGTCATCAATCAGTACGGACACCTCTATAAAATCGATTCGTCTTGCGACCATTATATGCCGCGAGGCGTCATTAGGCAAGGCTATAGACATGCCTTTACCACATCAGACTCAACATGGCCTACACGAGCTACTTCAAGTGCAAATTTCATCTGACAAACTCGCCGATGTAGTCTGTGTGTAGCGCGCCTGAACACCGGCAACACGTTCCGTGCGACTGCCGCCGCTACTTGCCAGAGAGACAGTCTTTGAAGGCGGCGCTACAGTTGCAACTGGACTAGCACTTGGAACTGCCGTGCGTTCTCGGCCCGCAGCAAAGAACAGCTTTCCCGTTACGCGCTACGAAAGTGCTACTGATGTTCCTGAAGGCCACAAGACTTGACGAAACTGCGTAAATATCTCTGTTGTGTATGTGTGTTTGTGTGACTGTATGTGCTCTCTGTGTGTTCATGTTATGATTATTTATATCACAATTATCACCTAGCACCTGGAGTAGCACGGGAAGCGATCAACCAGGCTAACACATCAGGCGTATCATTAAAGTTCGTATCTGTCTCCCTCTAAAACTCCAGAGAAATCTAGCGTCTGGGTGTCTTCGGGGGTGGACTGACTGGCAGCCTTGTCAGCAAAATGGTCGGTGACGATGTCACAATGACCCGGAAGCCATTGAGGGGCGAAGAATACTGCATATGGTATCACAAGAGAGTCTGTGTGGCACGGGGTCTTTCGATCTGCAAAGAGCCGTCGTACAATGAACGTAAAAGAATTCCGATAAAACATTGTTCTTCGGCATGCGTAAGGAGCTCGCGAAGCATACGCGCTGTTGTCGAAAGAACAGTGCACACCATGTCGCGAACTACCGGCAGAAAACGGCCCACACGCAGCTTTGAACAGCAAAGCCCTTCAGTGCCGTTGTCTTGCTGTCAAGACGTTTGGATTTTGTACTCGGAGGCAAATATTTTATGGGTTCGGCAGCGCATCTATCCGGGTCACGCGTTGGAAGCCTCTTGTGTGTCACGACACAAATGGGCTTCATCTAAATGAACGTGACCTAGTGGACTCACCAGGGTTATTAAGGTGCTACGACGAAGTAAAAAATCACCGATGAGCTTCGGAATGCCTTATGCTTGCACTGGAGAATCGGTTGTGTAGTAAATTAAAGGCGCATGCGGTGCAGCGAAAACAGCAAGCGTTATCCGAAACGGGTGCACTGAATATACCGTAAGGGGATACAGACAAACAGGGCCGCTAGAAAGTCCCGAAGACAGAACAAGAAAATCACCGATTCTCAGCTAGGAATCGAATGATGGATCGCTGTAACTGGGACAAAGCACTACAGCCGAAGAACCTGCAGGGAAGAGCCGAAAAAAAGGGGCACAATAGGAACTGAAAGGAAAACGAGCCGGAGATCGAGTAATAAGAGCGAGAGAGAAAAAAGAAAGAAAGAAACGAAACACGAAGAGAGACCAGAAGAGGCTAATGACTCTGAATATTTCAGCAATTCCCAGTGGTGCGATCGCTGGCAGACGACGCTAGCTTTTCTGGCGCAGCCAGCAACGATTGTCATCTACGCGTTGAAATCGGGAGAAGCAAGGAAACGAAAAGTGCAGAACTTTGGGCAGAGCGCGGAGTGAAAACGTGCAAGAAAGGGAGCTGCGAGACGTGTCCGGTAGGGGCTAGGAGGGTGTCGGACGGAGACTGTGCAGCGAGGGCGGGAGAAAAGGCTCGCGGGGCAGTGAAGAGAAATAAACGGGCCGCGCCCTGACGAGCAAAAGAAGAACGCGGATTCCTCTTTTGTTTTCCGCACTGCCTCGCAGCGGAGTTAGCCCTAACGACGGGAATAAACAAGCCCGCCAACATCATCAAAGTGCGGGTACACGTCGAGGGAGCAAGCAGAGCGCGTTTTCGTATTTGCCTAATGGATAACGCGCGGACGTGCGCTGTGGCGCTCGGCCCTGGTCATGGTCCAGGCGAGCAGTAGTGGTAAGGAGGCCCGGCTGCATGGGGGCCTTTGCTCACGCCCGTCTGCGCTCCTTTGAAGCGATTGTTACATGGACCTTTAGCACTCTGTAGCTGATTGAGGTGGTTATGCGGATTGCGTCCTTTGTTTGCGGGAGTGAAGGGGTGTAGATGAAAGAAAAGAAGGATGAGTAAACGAAAGGCGAAGAGGAAAAAAGAACAACACGAGGAATTAATGAGGACAGCATTCGTCTTGCCGCCAAAGGGTGGCACGAAAGGTAAGCAAGCTGAAGAAGACATGCATAATATAATCAAGACTGGATTGTGTTCATCACTAATTCGTAACCGGTACAATGAAAAAAGGCGGCTTCTCCAGACGACATTACCTTGTTTCTCAATACTAAGCTCTAAAGGCGATGAGCTTCATATTGTTTTGCAGGTTCCCTAAACTTAAAGAGAAAAGCTTTTTGTTGCAGGTGCATTGACTGAAAATCGACTGATTCCTTGATCAATTGATTAATTGTTTTTTGGTTGATTCATTGATTCATTGATTCATTCGTTTGCAAAGCTCCTCTGCAGCAGTAGATGTTAGAATATCAGAGGGGCTGTGCCTGAAAAGTAATGGGGACACAAATATGCACGCTTACAGGCTGTAGTATAGGACACATTTTCCCGAAATAAACGACATTAAGAAAAACAAGCTTTTTGAAGAGAAATATTCTAGCACCTTTAAAAGCCTTTGTTGGAACTGGAGCAAAAGAGAAAAAATGAGAAAGAGGTTCACACTCTTAATTCAACGACAGCCCTTTGTTATGGTAAGACAGCTTTCTGGGGGAAAACAAGACGGCACAAAACGAAACATGTGTCTTACCAACTAGTCTCCCAAAACACTCTCCATGAAAACAAAACAAAGAAGGTCACAGTCGTTGTCTCTTGATCGCACGGACTGACACGCAATGTCATCTAGCGTGACATCGACGCTCGGGAAAACAGAGAAGCCGAAGTGCGAGAAGGTATGCTCCCGGGAGAGAAAAATAATATCAAAGCAAAGGAACCTGGGTCTCACTTTCTTTGAATAATAAACCGGCAACCAGAGAACTCCATGGAACATCTCTTCCTTTTTCTAGCAGGCAGCCACTGACACGGCCCTATCTGGAGCCGCATTTGCGTGCGCGGGACACCGCCACGTCGCCGACCAGCTTCTGCGTCACAGTTCCCTCGGGAGTTTCACTCGCTCTTATCCTCTTTTTGGCACGCTGGCGTCGTCGCGCGCGTAGCACGTTCTCGCTCTCTCTCTCTCTGTATTTTTTCTTTAAGGCGTGTCTGTGACAAAAAAAAAAAAAAAATGCAGCGCGTTTCAGCTCTTTACTCGTAGGGTTTAGAACTACACAGCATTTTTGCGCAATAGCGGCGATCTTACGCAACTATAGCTGGCAATTCGAGTGGGCTAATTTTGTATGAATCCATAACTGGGTGTAGCACCGACGATAAAAGGAGATGAGAAAAATCGATGTTCGCAATTTTATCACGTTTATTTTTTTCTGAATTTTCATTTTCTGAATTGAATTGAAATGAATTAAGGGGCTTAACGTGCAAAAACCACGATTTCATAACGAGGCACGTCGTAGTCGGGGACTCCGGATTAATTTGGTCATCAGGGGATCTTTAACGTGGCCCCCATGCGCGGGACGCGGGCGTTTTTTTTTTTTTTTTTGCATTTCGCCCCCACGGAGATACGGCCGCCGCGGCCGGGATTGGTTCCCGCGACCTCGTGCTCAGCAGCGCAAGACCATAGCCGCCAAGCCACCGCGGCGGGTATTTTCAGTTTCTTGATATGTAGGTTCATTTGTCTTTTTGCTCATCTGGGCTAGTATTGCAGAAAAAAAAGGACTTTACTGGCATTATTCGTAAGAAAAAGTTTCAGCCAATCCTGATGCTCGACATGTTATTAGTGAAGGCGGCCGGCAATAGCAAAGAGCGTGTTTCTTCGCCTGAAATGACGGCACTTTACTGTAGGAAAATTACTTTGGCGCTGCGATCGTTCTGCTATTATGAGAACGGCGATCGTGGTAGATGGATTTGTCTAATATTTGTCCTTACAGTTTGAAACGTTCATGTGACACAATTTGTTACGCGTTAGTTTTTTTTTTTTAATTTCAAGCACTCACATTTTTTTTTAACACAGCAAGGCAAGATATTAGCCTTTGCACACATGCGTAATCATTGCAAATTATTGCGCCTATAACGCAATACATTAATTAAGCGGATCAATATGCTAAGTCACAGAGCCGTTCAAAGCCAGAAGAACGAAGTTTAGGCGTGTCCATAATTATTCCGTCATTGCAATGCTGGCTGCAACCACCTTCCTTGCAGCTCTAGTAGGCACTAGCACCTCTAGTAGTTTTCTTAGGAAACTTTGTGCCAACGGAAAATTCATGCAGTAACGTCTTCTTTCTTCTTTTATTCCCTTTACCCCTCTCCCCAGCACAGGGTAGCCAGCCGGTACTTACACTGGCTAACCTCCCTGTCTTTCCTCCTCTTTGTCTCTCCTCTCTTTGTGCCAACGAATACCACGTTGATATCCTTATTCTTATCTAGGTGAACATTTAAAAATTTTCAACAATCCTGCTCTTATGGCCTCTGCGTACCGCATTTTCCTTCTCACGGAGGTACCGTATACGCTGTCATATACAATGACCAGAATCACTGCGTTCTATGAAGAAGCTATCTGTCTTTTTCTTTGGGTCACAGGGTAAAGCAAAAAATGATAAGTCGGTTTCAAGACGAGCCGCTGTTATTTTCGCCTTAGTTTGAAATCCTGGAACACGGCTTCGATTTATTGAAAGGGAACGAACTTAAGCTTGCATGTTACCTTTACGTTCTTCTGACTCGCCGTAAAGTTCTAGGCTAGTAGAATACCTGAAGACTTGTTCTACTAAGTTAAGGACGAAACGTAAACATACCCGAAGTAAATGTTCATTTCTCATTTAAATGCGTAAAATACACGATATTAAAAACATAATAAGAAAAAAGATATTTTGCAAGAACTTTTTCTGCGATATAGGTGGGTAACACCATGCAGGCACAGCACTGGAAGCGAGCTTCAGCTCATGGCACATATGACTTCGCGCTTCGTGTGGAACTTGTACAGAAAGTTGTGGTCGGATGTGAAGCAGAAGTGTACCTACTGCCTTTGGTCACATAACCTGTGTGATACCACTCTACAGCGGGGCATCTTACAGCGGTATTTCTCCTCCTACCGCGCTTTCAAAAGAAAACGAGTCGCGTGCCAATGTAACTAATGACGGTTGCTGCCTGTCACTTAGCGTTGTCCGAACACATGTAGCTGGAAACTTTGTACTCAAAACCAAAACTTAGCAAGGAAACATTATTTTTCTGGATCGTTGTCTGCAGGCAACACTCGTCCATAGAGGACTAAAAATCACTTTTGTATGCTACACAGGCCACTAAATTCATGTGATGAGTAGCTGTACAGCAGCATGAGAAGGTCGTTCCAAATTCAGCTTTGGTGAAAAAAGGGTTCGCCTGTTGTTTCATATTGACGATACATGCTCGGGCGCATACAGGCTGTATTTGAGAGAACGTGCTATCTACTGGCGTGCTGTCCATGCCAACACAAAGTAACAGAGAAAATAAAAAGAAAAAGAAGCCTGATTCACTCGCTATATCAGCCCGCCAGGAAAATGGCAGGGAGCCGTTGAAAGCTGGAGAATAAAATGCGTTACTTACTGTGGCACGCACGCAGTCGCGGAGCGACGGCACGTAGGCGCACCCCAATTGCCTTTGCGCAACACTGAATAGTGAAAATTAGGAGGCGTTTCCTGTTTATATGGACAAACGTTGCGGTATAATAGAGCGCTTGGAGAGCACCACGCCTTCTCATTTTCGACGAGGTCACGTAAAAACGCAGTTAAACTGCAGCAGTGCGCTTCGATTACGCTTTGCTTCTACCACGTACGCCTTTCATTGCCCTAGCGGGTAGACTGAGGACAGCATGCTGCATTAGGTATCGTGACTAACTTGGAAAAAAATTACGAACGTACGCCACCGTGGTGATGGCCCTATCTCAGCCCGCGATTGCCTGAATTCATCCGGCGCAAGGGTACAGTGCACTGCAGTCTTATTTGCTTTGCTCATGACAACGTTTTGTTTCTCTTGCACTGTGTTTGCTTCCCTCGGTATGACGATCGCGTACAACCAAACGAGAATAGCCTTGAACTTTAGCCATTATACGCGAGCGGAAAGTTGCGGCTTCGGTCATCCCGTTTAGCCAACAATGCAGTCGTACTGACACAATTCGCTCGCTCGCTTTTGCGATTCGACTGTCCCGCGTTCTTGCATAACAACGCATCAGTGAGGCGCCATTCCCGCGTTGGCTGTCGCAGCTGTCTAAGCAGAGAATGTTCCCCCTTGCGGCATATCAGAGAGTTGCGTGTCACAAAAGAGAAAGACGCGCAAGGCAAAGTAAAGCCGAAACGAAGAGAAAGAAAATTGTGCCAGAGTGGCGGGGAGGGGTGGGAGAGGGGGGGGGCGTCCATTCTGAGCGGCCAGTGTGGCATCGGACGACGGCTCCACGCAGCCAACTCGTCCCCGGAGAGCCACCGAGAGACGGAGAGATCAACGGCCTCGGGTGCGCCAGCGCGCGCACTGGTTGACCGGCGAAGGCCGGCCGGCACGTTGGGATGGAGGGTGCGTCCATTGCGTAGGAGAGCGACGTCGCGGGCTCGGGGAGCGACGTGGCGGCGCCGTTACGAAAGCATCGGCCACGCACGACCGCTGCAATGGTTTACACGTGCATGTATTACGCGGGCGGTCGCCTGAGAACGGTGAGCGCGCCTAACGAGAGAGCCAGCGGCGGCGGAGCCGGCGAACTGCGGGCGCCCCTGCGGTCGTTATATGGCCGCCCCTTATTGTAATGCGAGAACCCTTAATGAATCGACCGACTGCCCTCTCCTCCTTACCTCTGCCTGTGGCACTCGTGCCTTGTTCTTGCCCAATGGTCGTGCCCCTTTTTTTTCTTTTGCTGTTCCCGAGAGGTTGGCTGGCTCGCGCCTTACGGGAGCTCTCCATTCACTTGCACGTTCCTTGTGTCGCCTAACTTTTTATCTCTTTCTCTCTCTTTTTTTTTTTCATCTCATGTTTTCTCATTCTTCTTTTTCTTTATTTGCCTTTTTTTTTTACTGCGCTGTGGTGTTCTGTCTTTCTGTAAATGTGCATCCACGTCCAGAAGAGGTCAAGAGACGTCGAACCCCCCGAAGTTAGAGGGCACTCAGCTAACTGTCTTCTCTCTCTTTCTTTTTTTTTTCGAGCAAATACTCAAGAAACTTTCGCAACATCTACTTCACCGCGTCCTCGAAAGCTCCACTTGTTCTTCGCAGCTTGTGCCAGTTTGAGTAGTTGTTCAGTAAGGCTTACATTAGTTTAGGTATTATAGACAAGAGTCAATGTAATTTCCGGTCCAAAGCGTGCTGAAGATTTCGCAGCGAAGTCACCGGGAGACGTATAATAAGCACGAGAATAAGATTATCTTTTTCAGTAAAAATCCTCGCTCAGGGAACTGCAAGAGAGTTTTCTACAAGAGGATATTGAAGCTCGCAGACGAAATGCGGGACTTATAGCAGTGCACTAGACAAACGAAGGTACTGCTTGTAGGCTTTTTCGGTGCTGCTTTGCTCCCAAGTTAGGTACGTCAGGGCAGAGCAAATAACGAAACGGCAACAGGCTGAGACGTAGCGAATAATTCTTCTAATCGAGAATTTAAACGTAATTTAGGCACTATTGCATCGATCAATTGCTAGTGTTCGTCAAATGGTGATACGATCTAATAGAATGTATCACACGACTGCATTTGTCAGCACTGATGAATGAAACATGACTGCACAGAACTCCAGTCCCAGACCTGGAAATAGGGCTTCCTATACATCTCTTCTGTGAACAGACACGAGCCTTGAATGCCGGCGCCATAGTGCCTTCAGCTCTTTCTTTTATCGTATGATAACAGGACTGGCGCAACGGTGAGTTAGAACAGAGTATGCCGCGCAGCTCCGGCTTGAAGCAACACTGCAACGTGAGCTAGAGGTGAACGCAGAAGTGACATGCGTACGAGGCTGCGTCATATTAGAAGTATAAGTGGATTAAATCTATGCAAGGGCGTTTCTTTACTGCTTGACGCATTCGCATTATTAAGACATCCCGCAAAAGAGCTAATGGAACAGAGTAAGGAAACATTAACTGCAGTTGGAGCCGCCACGTGATGCAATCGTCCAATATTGGTGCCGTCCGGACCCATTCTTTGCGTAATGCGAACAGGCTGAACAAAGTGAACTCTATCTGACTTTACTTCATCCCTGACTTCGCTTATATAAAAGAGTAATATAATCAGAGTGTCCTTCACGCGAAAAAAAGAAAGGACGAAGAACATTTTTATAACAATAAAGAGGAGAAAATGAGATAATGAAACAGAGAGAGAGAGAGAGAGATGTTAAAACATAAATGTCGCAGCTCTCTTAGCCTATACAATAGTAGAAACTATGAGAACGCGGAGAAGCAGTAAAATAAGCAGTTTCCAAGCAAAGTTTATTTTTGCCATTCTTCAGGGACGCCATGAATTATTCATCGAAGAATGCAGTTACCTTCAAATATAGGATCCTCTTTAAAGTGAACTCTCAAGGCTGCCTGCCAGAGAAGTGCTCTATCCTTTCCTTTTTGTTATCTGCGTACTTTGCGCTTACTTCATCCACTTACGCCTAGTTACGTGTACAGATTAAGCAGAGAACAACCAACAAAAGGCGTACGGTACACGTAACCTTTTCTTTTCGGCTGTTGTAAATGCGTTACCCTGGAGAGACCAAAAATAGAGAACATTTCTGCTACTCCATTTCTCTCTGGGCTAGCAAATAAACAAACGTTATTGATCCTAATGATAACAAAGACAAGTTTTCGTAAAGGTTCACATTTTACGAGTTTAAACGCGGCAGTGGCGCTGTCGTCTCGATTTGCTTGATAGAGCTTTGCGAGTGGACGTCGTGCCGTGGCAGCCACTCCACGAAGAAAGAGACGAGGAAAGATGAATACGCTAACAAGGAAAGCTGGCGCGAGGTAACGTCCGCAGTACGCGCAGAAAAACAAAAGTGTAAAAGCGATGACTTTATTCTGCCCTGTACGTCCTCTCACCCGCAACGGAGGCGAGCGAAGTGGGGACGCATTACGCAGTTATTCTTAACCAGCACGGACGAAAAGCGCCGGGCCCTCTTGACATCTCTACCAGATGGACCGGTCCGGGAGAGTCAAAGCAATGTGCCTAAAAGAATAAATAGGGCGGCGCCGGTGAAGGAGACTCAAGAACGTCGAGGAACACGGAAGGACAGGCGAAACAGCCGTGTACGATTTTCGGTTAAAGCAGAAAGCGTGTACAAAGCACCCCTTAAAGTCTCCTCAGGGCATCGTATGCAACGCGGGGGGGGGGGGGGGAGGAGTATGAGGGGAGAGTGGGGAGATGCGCAGTGTCTGCGCCGGGCTCGTCTGGGAGACTGATCTGCCGTTTCGCCTGTCTCTTTTACCTCTCGGTTACGACGCAGACGCTCGTTTGGTTGTTGTCTCCCAAGGGTGCCTGATGGTAAGTGGCACAGAGGGAAACGAGAAACCTTGGAAGTAGAGCGGACGAAAGAGGAAAAAAAGAAAACCCAAAAAGCCAAAACCAAAACGCAGCGATGTGACGTGAGAGGTAAACATTGAGAGTAGCTTGCAGTGTGAATCTTTAATCGGCGACGTTTCTCTTTTGTTTCGCTTGTCGGCGCCCTCGATCATTATGTTTCATTTTTTTGTGAGCGCTTTACCGCATCTACTGTACGCCACAGGCATTGCTCGAGAATTGTGCGTGTGCGAGAGCACGTTTGTAAATTTTATGTTCAACTAATCGTAATTTCTACCTTTGCATCTTTAAAATTCAAATTCATTTCTTTTTACTTCGTACAATTTCAGCCTGCGTACGTGCACAGCGTTAACTTGTAAACTGCTTGCGACGTGGATCGTATCTAATGAGTGCCACAAACTCACCTCTCTCTCTATCTGCTGCGACAACCGCACTTTTCCAGTACATTCACCAGGACCACCTCAAGCTATCAATTTATTGAAACATCGTCTCTTTTACGTAACTGTGGCATAAAATTATGAAGTGGCAGAACATAATAGGACTGAGGAGTTGCAGAAGCAAGAAACGCGATTGATAATGAAGCGTTTTGTTTACACAGTGAGCAACCACGTATCCTAACTTGTTGCTGGGCCAGTTGTTGGTTCATACTTATTACGGTGAAATGGGACGCGAAATAAAATAAAATGAAATGAACAGAAGTGGGGGCACTTTTTCCTGCGTTGGTATTATTTCACTTTATATCGCATGTTCCATTACACGGTAATATGCGCGACCATGCTGCGAAACCTACGGAGCGATATGTCACGAAAACGTTCCTTAATGTTGTCTGGTTTACATTGTTATACGTAGTCCTGGGGATTATGTGCAACTTTCTGCCACCACCACCACCGCCGCCACAACCACCACCACCACCGCCACCACCGCCACCACACAAAGGCCGCTCCTAGCAATCTCCAATTACCTTTGCTTCGCGCAAGGTGGCCCGATCTTTATACCTGTATAAATTCTCTAATTTCATCATAGCACCTGGTTCTTTGCCGTTCTCGATTGCGTTTTTCCTTCTCTAGCACCCATTCTGTAACTCATTATTATCTTCCCTACTCATTACGCGGCCTCTCCAAATCTATTTCTACCTCTTAACGTCAACTATAACATCGGATATATCCATTTGCTCTTCAGCATACACCGCTAGCTTCCTGTATTCTTAACGTTGTGCCTAACATTTTGCCTACCATCTCTCGTTGCGTTGTCCTCTACTTCTTCGCAAACTTCTTTGTAAACCTCCAAGACGGCCCGTGACCGCAGGTACCGTTGTTTGCAATGTGCGTAGCAGTTACGACTCGAAATATAAATGGCAAATAATATTCTCAATGGGCGGAAGGTGTCGCACGAACAAAACACACACGACGCCTATACGCCCCTCCTCTTCCATCCTCGCCTGATTCTGTACTTGTTTTTCTTGCAGTGAATAAAAGAAAAAAAAAACACCTCCAGCTTGCTTCACTGACCGAGTGAAAATGGGAGTAGCCTATCGTGCTTAACTGTCACCAACGTTGCCGCAATGCCGTCACAGCACAAATCTACTGCGAACTCATGCAAGTATCAGTAAACGCCACCTTTCATTTTAAACATAATAAAAAGCAACCGACAAAGAGAAAATAGCTATACAGTGTCTTCATATGTTAAGGCACTGTATAGATATTTTTTCTCTTTCTCTGTGTCTATAGATGTTATAAACATCTCTCTCTAAAGACACTCTCTCCACTCGCCCCGTCTAGCCTCCGCAAGCGAAATTCCTTCCCTGCGTTCTCCCATACCGGACCTCGAGGATCGCCTGACGCACACGTCACGGGCCCTGCCTTCATTTTCTTCCTCCTCATTTTTTTTTCTTTTTCTACTTTTTGCGGCACTGCGCACTTCCGCTGACGGCGTTGCGCGCGACCTCTTGTGATTTTCTCGTTTCGCGCAGCGCACGATTTTACGCGCCGTGCACAAGGACACATGACTAGCGGTATAATTCCGTGCTACACGAATACTGAGGCAGAACAAGCGGATCGTAGAGCATGATCACGTGCTGGAACACGGTAGAAAAGGACCTAGTTTTGGGACCTGCGCACGTGACTGCACGACGTGGGAAGAAGCAGACGAAGCGGAAGTACATCTCTCTTGCTTCGGTGCGAAGCAAAACAAAATAACACACAGAAATTCCGTTCGTGTGTTTTATGCTTTCTCAAAACTTCAATTCGTCAACTCAAGCAACAGATCACCCGAATAAAAGATGTTGCCTTCAGTAATTCTTGAAGTCACGTGCCACCACGAGCGACGTCACACTTCGGACACGAGTACGTAGGCGCAGGGACACGAGTACGTCGCCGTCCGGCTTGGAGAGCGGCCGCCGCGAGGAGAAGGAAAAAGGCGTTCGGTTTGAAATTTCAAACCTTTCCGTGGCACGTAGCGATGTAATACTTTGCAGACATGATTGTTAGCGGGCATTGTATGCTGTGCGCTTGTCAGCTCAAAACGGCGAGGCCTGAGGCGGCTTGTACAAACATTTAATAACGAAAATAATAACGAATTTAAGAACGCGCTCTTTTGCGTACTAGGCGTTGTCAATGGTCGCCGGCCGGGCTGCTCCGCTGCTGCCATGGCGACTCTCTACCTTTCTCCCTCCTTCTATCTCCTTCCCTCCCATATCGAACCCCCTGCTGGCGCTGAGCCGGGCTCCCACAAGAGTTGCACAAGATATTGCCAGCCTATCCTCCTTTCCCCACAAGAACCACTTCTCTCTATGGAACGTTTAAGAACACGTTCCTAAATTCGTAAATGTTTTCGTTATCAATTGTTCGTGCAAGCCGCCCCTGGTGAGGGGCCCTTCACGCCATAGTATTGTTTTGAAGGGGAGAACACTCATTCCTCGAGCGCAGCGTCCATGCGGATTGTGCCGTGTGTCAATTGGCGGTGGATTGGACGGTGTTCTCAGAAATGTAGATGTAAGTGACATCAAATGAGACATGGTTGGTCAGTATATCACGTTTGGTGGCACAGTTCTCGTAGTGTCGCTCCTGCCTACATTCACTGTGACCCCTGGGACATCAGCCCTACTGCGACTAGATAACACGCCTGGCGGTGCTTGCTCTTTGGAAATGTCGACTAGCAAATTAATGCCACCAATTTGCGCGTGATCATAGGATCAGATAGGGACGCATATCCGCTCGAACGTTACAGAACGCCTAGATCCGTTTGTTTAGTGCATTGCTAGTTGAGTGCACCATAAGACTTGGAAAGCGAGTGTGAGTTTAAACAAGACACCACCCGGTGTTTACCGAACCAAGTTCTCTCTGCACTAGTTTTGAGAACGAGATCATTCGAACGCTACTTTTGTATATTGTAATTTCTGACATATTGTTCCGAACTCCTTTCCGAGAAATTCATTTAAAGAAAGGAATTTTAGAAATGAGAAGAAAAATATTACCCCTGAATACAAGCGGATGACTTTGAGCGCCCTAACTTACCCTTCAGAGGCTCATTACGCCACACGACTGAAATTCCTTGAGCTCTAATCTTGCACAGCTCCATGACATGGAGAAACATAAGGAGCTCGTGTCACGCCACGGAGGTCATTGGCAAAACGGCAGTTTGTGAGCGGCAGTGTCTGGATAAGTGTCACACTTGAATTCCGAACTGCATGCTTGTTGCAATAGGGAAAAAAAGAGGCAAGAGGGAAATAACGTAAATCAAAACTTCAAGCAAGGCGGCGAAGACTTTTTGTTCCGTCACTTTCTGTTGGAGAACGACATGGAAAAAAATAAAAAGAAGAGAAAACTTTGGGTATATATGGCAACTCGAATGTTAAAAAAACATAATAGAATCCCCGGCGTAATGCCCAGCCAAACAATTGGAAAGCCAAAAAGGAAGAGAAAGGATGCACTCGTCATGCAACGTTGACATTCTTAATCGCCATTTTTTTTTTAAACAGCAGAGATATTCGAGTTGACTGTGAGAAGCGTTCACAATGCCCCGTGCGTTGAAATCATTTCTTTCGGGCCAGATTGCTGCCCGAGAAGCTTAGCAGGGATAACCAACAAGACACCAGGGATAACGGCAGACGACTAATCTTTTCTGCAAACAGAAGGTACAGTAGGAAACTACAGTTAGCGAAGGCATGTCAAAGAGTCAGTATGACATCCTTAACGGGAAAGCAGCAAGCACTCTGTGCAAGAAGCGCCGTGCTTGGGCTTGATTATTTTGCCATTGAACGTTGTAGTATACATTTTTTCCTTTTATTTTTCCCATTCCAGTTCAGGCTGGTCAGTGAGATGAGGAGCGTACGTGGTTCATGCCGGCCTCTGGCTTGGTCCCCGGCAGCGCCCTCCCCATTCTCCCCTCCCCCTCCCCCTCCCCTCAACTTTTTTTTTTTTTTTTGGCCCGGAACAACTTGCCAGCTCCCACGTGGTGCGAATGGTTGCCGTGGAAACCACGCTGGCCTACTCTCTTTCTCTCTTCCGTGCCCAAGAACCACCTTCGCAATCTCAAGGTCTTGCCTCGCTGCTCTTTCTGGAAGCCGAACAGAGGGAGGAGATGGACACTGAGAACAACGGTAGCCAGTGAAGTGGACAGAGCAATAGGTGGTCGGGCTTGGAATGGAAGCAGCCGTTGTCGATGACGGTCAGGAGGCGCATGGTGGTTTTCTAGGCATTGTTTCTTTTTCTCTCTTTTTTTTAATCATCCTCCCACCCGCCCCTACGTTCGTGTAACCAGTGTTGCTTTTTGTCCCTGCAATACCACGCAGCCTCCCCTCCCCCCCCCCCCCCTCTCTATTTCTCCAACTGCCTTCAGTGGACGCATCCCTGTTATTTTTTACCTCCGCATAGATCGCCTGATGCTCTCATATTTTTATTGTCTTTTCTTTCTATGGTTCCTGCTCTCGCCCTTTTCTTTCATTTCGCCTATTTTCTCGTTTTAACCCATCGTATGCATTCTTTTTATTATTTGTTTTCACTGCTCGCTTGGACGCTATTTAGCATTCCCTTCCGGCGCTCCTCGTCTGTTCGTCTTTTTCCGTTTCATGTTCTTATCGGAAGTTCAGGCATTACCGTACTCGCGACCTCAGAACGCACTAATTGAGACTCGCTACTTTCGGACTCGGTAGCGCTGTACCTCCAGTTTGCTTTCTTGATCCCTGTTGACAGTGCCCGCAAACGAGCCGGTGCTTTCCGCAATCGCAACGCAGTCATCGGACAGCAGATGCAGGGGGACTACACAAAAAACGTATTCTCGTGCCCTATCAACATAATAAATGTCCTTACGCTAGCAGTCTAGTACGCTCCGTTTTTCCGCCGTAATGTATTCCTTTGATGTTACCTCTCAGGTATAGATTTCTATCCGGTCATTATCTTTCATTCAGAAAGGACATTTCGGACAACTACCCATTCATTTATTCGGGAACACAGCAACGCTAAACGCAAATGCTTCAAATAAAGGCCAGAAGGGACGCTTTGTGCAGCCTGACCACCTTTCAGTTCTTGGCTTAGAAGCATTTTAACCATCTTTCAATATGCAAATTGTTGATTTATTTATTCATTCATTCATAGTTAATAACGGTGGATGTAACAGCACTCATCATCTTGAATTTGATTGAATTATGGGTTATTACGTGCCAAAACATCAATTTCATTGTGAGGCACGCCATAATGGGGGGCTCCAGATTGATTTTGACCATCAATGGTTCGTTAACGTGCCTCCAATGCACGGGACACGGGCGTTGTTGCAATCCGCCCCCATGGAAACGCGGCCGCCGAGGCCGGCATTTGACCCCGCGACCTCGTGCTTAGCAGCGCAGCACCATACCCGCTAAGCTACCGCAGCGGGTGACACTCATTATGTTGACATATCATAAGATAAGCCACTGGCGCTAGAAATTAATACAAATATTGCCAATTCACACGTATGATTTCAATCTGCTCTATCGATATACGTACATCGACCGCAAGCAAAGATAACCGTCAAAGTTGGTAAACACCAAACACTATTTCGAAGACACTAGGCTGCATGAAATATGGTCGCCTGGGCAAAGACGGCTGCGGAAAAGGGAGCTTTGTTGCGCCTTCCGTACCGACTGGATGCCTCGGCTGTAAAGTCGCGATGTCAACGTCACGTTACGTACTTTACTAGACAGGCTTCTTAGCAAAAATATCGTACTCAGCAAGAGCAAATATTATTAAATAAGTTATGCTACCATTCTATCATGAAAATTCAAGACACGGTCAAGAGCCTGTCGGATACAAAACAGAGTACACACATGAGAGACATCGTCAGAGAGCTGACAGCGCATTCTTTGTGTTATCAACTGCGCCTTTGCCACCAAAATATTTCACCTTTTCCAACTTCTTCATCAGGCAGTGGTACAACGCATTCTGTTTCCAATACAAATAAAACACTGATCGTTCACGCAGAGAGAAGAGCAAGATAATGCAGAAGTAAGCACAGAACATAAGATACCTGTTCTGGCAAGCAAAAGCCGCCCGATTTTCGACGCAATGCAGTGAAAGGGCCCGGCTAGTGACGGTGCTGACTTCCGGGCTTGAAGTACTCGTCCAGGTTCCCATTTAAAATGAGTGCTGCGCGAAAAGGTAGAATGCTCCGAGAACAAGACAGCAGTGTACGCAAAGCCCGAAATCTCCATGCAGTCTCTTACTTATTTTTTTTTTTTTATTTCCGAGGTTGGACGACTCTCCAATCTCCTTTCTGGAAAAATTCATGAAGGCGTGTGCACTTGCCGTGTAGAGAAATATGGTGGAATCAAGGGGTTTGAGATGGGAAAGAACCTCCGGGAAGTTTACCACTGAAACAAGTAAAAAATGAACCGGAGCCAATGCAACCAACGTTTCGCAGGCATTCAGTTCGCGAACGGAAGCGAAGTTCTTTGACAGGTAGGCGTGCTCGGTGGTTGTCTCTTGCGTTTCGGCGCGCTTTGAAGATGGCTCCAGAGAGTTGACACTTAAATTGGCCCCTTGGGATCTGTGTTGATGGCTGCCACGAGGAAGCGGGAACTCCGTGGCCGTCCCTGTTGCCGCTATTGCTATCCTCCGAGACGTTTTTTGACAGCTGTCGACAACTGGCAGAAATTCTGACCCAACTTTGCCTTCTTTTGTGCTGAACTGCCTGGCCAGCTAGCGAAAAGCACACCAACACGCAAAGTACGGGAGTCTTTGAGACCCGCCACGCCTCGCTTAGAAATGCCCGATATACGAGACGATAGTTCTGGGTAAAACGTTGTTAGGAGCGCCGAACGCCAAACGAATGTCATTGTTGCACTCTGTAGTGAAACACACCGTTCGAAACGACCGCGGCAGCACCGCAAAGCAGTAAAAAATTATGCAAACAATTATTTTGAATTTATTTGATTATAGCGGCAACGTTGCTCCAGTTGTAAGGAACTTGAAGTAAAAGAAGTTTAAGTCAAAAGAAAGTGTTAGCTTTATGATTGTATGACGAACGAACCTGCTGCTTACAAATTTACGCAAGTTAGATACCGGTGTCGGATGCTTGAGAACGCGAAGCTTTTGAGGCTTTTCCTCGGACGTCATTGTTTGACACTGAAGCCTGACGTTGTTCGCTGCAAAGTGCTGAGTTTCTCTTTCGGCTTTCCACTTCGATTTTCCAAACGTCTGCATAGCTATCTTCCGTGGTCTTGTCTAACCACCACTCGTATTTATATCACAAGATTACTCGTAAACGCTTCCATGTGAGAGCGTTGCTTGGGCGTGATTGATGCGATGATACTTAAGTCAATTGTGTTTCACTAAGCGTTCTACGCAGTGTGTACGGTGTGATGTGCTCGAGAGACGCCAGACTTGTGTGTGAGCGCGTCGCTCGGTGAGATTGATGGGGTCGCGCTTGAGTTATTTCTTATCCGTTCGGTGCGCTGTGTTCGCTCTGATCGAACGATGACAGACACGCGAGACTTCCACGTGAGCGCGTTGCTCTGTCTGCCCTGTGCTCGAGGTGCGTCACACAAGCACCGAGCAAACCCGGCAGAGTATCTTTAGAAAGCTCCGCTTTTAAGCTACCTTATTGTCCCCACCGACATGTGATCTACACTACGGCACGTGAACCCATCAAAAGTGCAACTGTTTCTGCAATTGTGCTAATCTCGTTTTAATACAGAAGACCATACTCGCAGGCTTTCTCGCGGAGTGAATTTGAACGTGACCTCGAAACCACCAAGAGAGTTCGCTCGTCATAGAAAATACGTTTCGGCATATCTCTGGAAGCCGTCACAGGATAAATTTATCAGCACATACTAGTGCCATCTTAAGGGAGCGAATACTAGAATATATAGATTTCTTTTTTTTGGGGGGGTAGGCTTTTCATTATTAATAATAGGCAGGAACGTGTCACTATGCGAATGCAAGTTATTATTTCGTCACAATTTTCGCACTATACCTTCTGTCATTGGTAGCAGGACAATGTCATTATGGTTTAATGGCGTTGAACTTGAGTTCTCGAGAGAGGGGCCTAGATGGAATGAGGCGGATAGGACTCGCTACTACAAATAGCACTGAAAGTTACTGTGCGCTAACAGTGTATGAAAGAAGAGCTGTGGAAGGCGTGGACTTGTATGCCTCGTATTTCTAGGCGTTTGCTCTTTCGACAAAAACAATTATATATATGTATATATATATACATACAGTAAATTACGGGATTTTACGCGGCAAAACTACAATGTGATTATGAGGAACGCCATAGTGGGGGGTTCCGGATTAATTTTGACCATCTGGGGTTTTCTAACGTGCACCTAAGTCTAAGTACATGCGTGCTTTTGGATTTCGCTCCCATCAAAATGCGGCCGCCGTGGCCGAGTTTTGATCCTGTGACCTCGTGCTCAGCAGCGCAACACCAAAGCCACTAAGCAACCACGGCGGTTTTCCTTTCGACAGCATGCATGCAAACAAGAAGTTCCACCATCGGCTCCTGGGGCCAATGCGGCTTACTGGCTGAGGAAAATCGAAACCTAATCCAAACAGCAGAAAGAAGCCTAAAGGAAAGGTAGGCGCTTTATGGTGGTAGCCTGCGCCTGACGTATTGCTGGCCATGGCCCAACGTGTTTTCTTGTTTACTCAAGTTTAACATTGCCACCGTGATCTATTAATCACACATCTATAGCTCTATTGAATGCTGCAGTAATCATCAGGGCACAGATTACGGGCCCACACTGGGCACTGCGTCGCGAGGTACTTTGTTACGGCACGTTTACATGTATTAATATGAATATGCGATCACTTTCAGGTGGGCCTTAGGACCGAGAGGGTGTATGCTCGTTCGTTAACGACGCATCCTTTGCTCGTTTACAGGTGTACTGGTTTACTGGTTCGGTGGCGTACTGACGGCGCCCTCTCGAGTGGCCACGTGTTCTGCCGGTCGGAAAGTTGCAGACAAACAATGATTCATTGGCGGAGCAGGCGCATTTTCGCAGTGCCAACATTCAAGAACAGCCAAGAGAAGTCGTTATTGCTCTGTCGTCAGTCACGAAGCACAAAGTATGTCACGTTTGCTTTCTCGTGGCGTCAGCCGTGCTTCCTTTTTATAGGCAGAGCCGGGAAAAGATGGCGGAAGAAGGTTTACGCACCCGCGTGAAGAAAATGGCTGATCAACGTAATCGGAAGCACGGGAGGCACGATATTTTTTTTTTCTTTTTGTAAGGTGGCGCTCAAATTATCCTTCATCTTGCGGCTCTTCTCTCGGAGTTGCGAGAACTTTACCTCTGCAGAACGTTTCACATGTGACTTACTCCGACTGATCGGTGCCCTTGCGCCTGTTTCATTCACTCAATTATTTGCCGTAATTCGTATCACTTCCGAGGCAATGCTTTTAGTTACGCGCACACATTACTTATATGGAGATACTGCCACATGCGAACTGGAAGAGAAACCTGAAAAGATGCTTCTCTGCACAAAGCATCTTACCAAGGAGAAGCCACTAGCGCGAAGAGCTTTTCAGACTGACTTCCGAGGCATTCTGCAATTACCATATACAGACAGCTTCGCGTAATGAAAAGACGGTGCCAGAACTATCATGGTTAGCAGTGAAATTTTCATTTATTGTAAAGCACAATTAAAAATGGAAGCTCCAGTGCATTTAGACTAGCACAACACTGACATCCGTAAATCTTATATTTGCCAGCGGGCACTACAAATTCGTTCCGCGCGAGTCGTGCCCAGACAATGACACCAGCCGACCGATTTCTCAGACGACATTAAGAATGGAGGCCATTTCGGAAGAAAGCAGCACGGCATTCATTATGAAGCAGGATAGCTTGAACCATCGTCGTCTTTCGAATCGACTTTTCTCATGGAAACCAGCTAATTACGTTGGGCGTCGCAAAATAAGTCACAAAGGCGAAACGTTTTTTTCCGTGTCCCTGATGAAACGTCTGCTTCTTATAGAAAGGACGCCTTAATTTCGGAGCGAGTGTTACGCTTATCTTATGATAATATTCCCTTCGTATGCGCTGTTATGCCACTCATATGGAGCATTCCCTTGCTTAGCTTAATAAACTTGGCCAGTTCTTCCGGTGCTACTCTACTACGACATGCATTAAATGAGTTATTGCATGCCGACACCACTTCATTGTTTTTACTCTCTGTGCTTAACACTGGTTGCGCTTTAATCTGCAGTTCTTTTACGCCTAAACAAATTCTGCTTGAAGTGCAAGGTCTTCAGTCATTGTGGCTCAATCTAAGGTGTGTCCTGCATCTTCCCTTCTTTGTTGTGTGGCTCCTCCTTAATCTTTTGAATTGCTCGCCGCGATGAGTCAGTGGATACGGCATTCTGCTGCTAAGTAACGACCTGTTTACGCTCAAGCTGCCCATCGCTGCAAGCCGTACCGCACGCGTGCAGTGGCGCCAACAATTGCGCATATCAGCGCCCCCCCCCCCCCCCCCCCCCCCCGAACGCTTGTGCACAAATTTCCGTTTACACTGTGTACACAGTGTAAACCGAAATTTGTGCACAAGTGTTCAATGTATGCAATTTTTCGTGAGACCACACGCGTGCGGTGTGGCTTGCGGCGAAGGGCGACTCGAGCTTGAACAGGCCCTAAGAAGTCGTGGGCTCGACTTCCGGCCGCACCGCGGCAGCCGAGCAATAATGGAAGAAGAATGAAAAACGCGTTTCTGTATCGTGTTATTGCTGCACGTTCAAGAACCCCAGGTGGTCTAAATCAATCCGTAGCTACTTATTACGGCGTCTCCCATAGATACTACGTGTTTGATTTTGGTACCTCGTAACTGGTTTTAATCTTTCAGGGACCACCTGCTCCGCAAGGCTTGTTCCATCCAGTGGTGAGTCGGAAACGGCAAGGCAGTGAGGTTGCACGGACACAACATTTACTGCTTTGAACCTGAACTTCTTTGCTGCACAATGTACAGATTTATAGAGATACCCTAACCAAAATTCAGTAATAGGCATTAGATATCCAAGAAATATGAACTAAAGGTCAGTGAGAGTACGTTGAAAATTCATAAATGGTCACTTAGAAGTTAGGGGGAAATTAAAGCCATAATCAAAGTAAACCGATCTCCATCACGCACAGAAAGAGGAAACTTCGCTCGCCGCTGGCAATGGATTCTACCTGAGGACGCTGTTAACAGGTGTAGGTTGGGCAGAGTTGCAGTCCTGCGTGAGTCTGAGGCATTCAGCTCCGGATGGATTGCCTTGGTGTTGGTTGCACATGCTGCGCAACTTAGAATGGGGGTGATTTACGAAGAGCGTTCATAAAATAATGTTATCGACGCCACAAATTTGAAACAGGCGTACAGGACCGACATCAAAATGAGTGCACGCCTCTTTAGTTTAAGCAGAATATGGAAAATTTGTTCTATATAGCACCGGCGAAACATCCCTAGAACATCATAACGAAAATTTCTGCGTCCTTCGAGAATGTAGGTTCAAGAACGAACACTGATCTGCTGCCTGCACTTCAAGGGACCCAGTGCCAAGGAGGTTTATCCCGAGCTGATGGTTGTGTATGTTCACGATACCCCAGCCTACGACAGTGTTGTGAAATGGCACGGGCGATTTCAATGCGGTCGAAAAAACTTGAACGACGAGAACTGAAGCGGCAAACCGTCACTCAATTGTGAACCACAAATTGATGTGAAAGTGGAGGTTGTAGTGTTTTCTGTAGAGCGTTCTCATTTCGTTACTGCAGTAGCTGCAAACGACAAACATTGCGTGAGATGTAACCTATGTTACATCTCACGCATGTTGAAATGTACCAGCACCACCAATCATAAGCAATCTGACGCAAAGCGGGGTGATAGTGTGCACTTGCCGGAGGTGAAAGTATGGCATGTGCGCCACACCTGTGTTCTGTTCGCTTCAACAATAAACAGAGATGTACACAAGTTCGTCGAAAGCGATATCCGCCACCGGAAGCGCCGCTTTTGTGTTATCCGGAAATTTGGACTGTTCTAACGCACCAAGATGTGCTCTGTGCAACACCTCATCCTCACGTGGACCGAACATCGTCATCACAAAGGGCTTGGAGAGCTTAGTGTGCCTTCGAAAAAAAAGTGAAGTATGCCTGGCTTGTGGTTTCTCGTTGATAAAGTTTTCTTCCTTTACCGTCTATGCTTAGGAACTTCCCGCCTTTTTGCACGAAGGACGGCAAAAGACAACCTAATTAGCACCAGTGGGTTCCGGATCCATCGGCAAAAATATTGAAAACGGAAGAGTACAAGCCCCTACGCTTGTGAGAACTATGATAAGAACAAATGAATCCGATCTTAAGGATAGACATGAGGAAAGAAGCAGAGGGAGATAGAAAAAGACAGCAGACGTTGAAAACAGTGGTAACAAGAACACGTGGAAAACGGCACAGCGGCAGCAAGCAAAGGCAAGAGAAAGGCTCCTGGTATTGCAATAGACAATGGCGACCGTATTTTACACATTTTAGTTTAGTATCTTAACACAGCACTGTGCTAGAAGTAAAGATAGAGGCCTTTGTCTGGCCTACATAACGAGCTTGTTTAAATTGTGTCAGTAACGTCTGCAGCTGCCTATGTCCTTGTTTTTTTTTCTTCAGAGAAGCAAAATAACATTTTTGTGTAACTTTAATGTGACGCAGTATACAATATTTTCTTGTAGTGCCGCTGACGCTTGGTACACTTGTCCGGTAAGTTATTCTTGTAATGCATATTGGTTAGCGTTGTTTCGTTTCTGTAAATTCAGGGCGCTATAATCATTATTGTGTAGCTCAGGTGCACTGTGATGTGTCAGTTAGCTGCTGGCTACATTTTCAGTTTTAGTGCTAGCAAGGCATGTTAAACGACTATCAAGAAGGTTTTTCCTCTCACCAACGTCAGTTTGTAATGTATGCGCGCGCGCGTTTGTGTGTGCGTGTGTGTCAATGAAACAAATAGAGGACGAAACTGAATGCACCGCTGTCCGAATGTAACTGGCGGCAGTGAGGAGAAGCTGTGAAACGCAAGCACAAACTTTCTGTTAAGTTCTCAACCTACCAACACGACTGGGGACGACGAAGCGTACTTCGCTTGCAAAATCAGAGTGCGGCAAATTGTAAGAGAAACACACGCACACACCCACAAACGGTCCAGGCTCAACGCTGGTGGTGGAGAGGAGCAACTACAGCAAGAGCGGAGGCAGACAAATAACTGACCAAATGGAATGAGACAGAAGAACGCGAGCGCAATCCGTGTTGCTTTGGACTCCCTTTGGACTCCCTTCGGAGCCGAGTGATTGCGCGTGACCTTCGGCCAAGAAACTCTGTGGCACACGCCATGGACATCGGGCTGCTCCTGATGGCTTTGCTGGTGCGCGCGCGTCTAAGAGCGTGCCGCTTCGTTGCTTGTTCGCTACGAGCTTAGTACATCAGCAACGATCACCACATAGAAAAACACAAGTGACAACGCTTGAGAGGCGCTCACTCCAACGTCGCAACTATTCGTGGTTCGCCGAGACAGTTGGTAACAAACGAAATGAGCGAAAAGAAAACGATGAAAAGCAAGATTCGGAGAGACCGCTTAGGTGGGGAAGGAATGGGGATAGTGCGATCTGTTGGCGAGAGCAAACGAGGCCTGTGTTGTTGTTGCGAACGCCAAGTCCTGTAGCAGCGCGTACGCACAAACCTACAAAGAGGGAACAAGGGCGCGCAAATCCCACCGCGCGGCCGGCTCACCCAGGAGCAACGCGCAGTGGGCGAAAAAAAAAAATATGTAGGGAAAGAAAGCCCGGACCCGGTGGTCGGCACTTGACTCCCGTCCAGCCGAGCGTTCAAACTGTTGCCGCAGCGCCAGTGTCACCATGCTCTCTGCAATCTAATTGGAGGCTGGAGACGCGAGGTGGAAAGTCAACCCGCGGTGGGGCTAGCCATCGCTTCCGCGAAGCACGCGGCACAGTCGGACGATCGAGAGTGAACGGGGTCGGAAACTTCTCTCTTTCTTTTCTCTCTTCGTTCGCTTGTTTACTTTCCCAGCCACCGCCACGTTCTTCCGCAGCTGTTACAGTCGGCCCGTTCCTCTGCGAGCCTTTTTCCCGTTGCGCTCGCTCTGTTCTCCGGCGATCGGCTCTTCCGACGAGAGGAAATTGCTTCCCGGGGTCTACTCTCTCCTAACCGTTGTTCCCTGGAAGCCCACATGCTGTCTCCCTCTGCGTCAGAGCTTCCGCACACTCGGTGTACGGAATCTCTGCGCAGCTGAGTATTTTTTTTTTTTCGTTTTGCTTTGTAAGTCAAAGGCTCGCATCGCAGCTTTGCGCGGGACCTAGTATTTCTGACGACGGAATTAAACATTGACGCAGAAAATCCTCTGGAAGTTTTCGGAGTATGCGTAAGCATTGTAGCACTTGCTCATCTCCACGCATCACGGTGTCATTGCCAAGGTTATAAAACTTATCACACCAGTATAAACGATAACGCTGCGGCGACACGAAATGCTGCGCGCGACGGCACCCGGTGAATTGATGACGCAGGCAAACCACTGCAGCTGGCGGCGCCAGGCGCGCTGATGACGTTCCGAATATTATAAGACGTTATCGCTCTTTAGCGCATATGTCCGTCCGCATGCAACCATCGTGGACCGTGGTCAACGGTACTCTGGCGGCGGCTGCGTACGGCGTGTCCGTGCGGGCCCTATCTTGATGGCGATATGCGATGGAGACAGAGTGCGCCGAGTACTGATAGCTTCGTGTACGCTATGTTCTCGCAGCTTGGATCTCGTTGAAGCGAGAGGTAGCACGAAGATAAATTAGGTAGCCGCTGCGGGCCCTATCTTGAAAGCGATCATCTTACGTGACGGACAGATGGACGGACGGACGGACGGACGGACGGACGGACGCACGGACGGGTTTCCTCGCTGAGTAGGCATAGAAATGCCTACGCATTTAAAAGACGAATTCAAGGTACGAGAGCTGAGCGTACGAAATGCGCCGTTTGTTGGTCGCCGAATACAACTATTCAAGGAGCACGCCAGAGTTGCGCATGCTGTCACCGTTGGATGCATTAAATTTCTGCATCCTTTGTGCCCATCTCTATTGGAAAGCCAATTGGGAACCTGTATCTAAGTCATTTGTTTGTTTTTTTGACGCATAACAATGTTGGCCGCTTGTCGCCACTCCGAGTACATTCATAGTAACTGCGCCTGAATCATTGTCGGGCATGTCTAGTTGATTTGTATATCTTGTATCCTCGTGACGACTACGGTTATAAAATGTTCACAACAGTCTAAAAACAAAAGCAAAAAGACGAAGATATGTCAACCGGCTTCGAAGCTGTGACCCTTTCTTCCGAAGACCGGCGCTTTGTACATTCCGTGCCACCTGGACACATTTAACACAGTGCGAGTACTAAGAGCAGCCCATTAATGGGTGGGTCAACAGGCAGCGGTTGCGATGTGGCCTACGTAACACGAGAAATTTAAAAGCCGAGAGAAGACGCAAGAGAAAACGCTAAAAAAGCTATGCATAGCCAGCTGCATGAAGTGAAATGCAGGAAAAAGAAAGCGGAGGAAGCAGCTGCTGTGGTCCTCCCATTCAGATTGTTCGTGTGCCACTGCCCATAGAGTTGCCTAAAATAATTAATTGAGGGAACTCTGGCGCTACAATCATTGAGTCACCATGGGAATGATAGGAAGTACATGGATTTGTCTGACCTTTGCGCCTGTGGGTTCAGGCGTTCTTGTGGCTTTGTTTATTACGCTTTATACATGCCATCACTGTCGTAAATTTCAGAGCAATCTATGCTTTTCGAAGTGCAGAAGACGCTGCGAACGCGCACAATCGCTATTACTTGTCACGCTTCAGCTTGTCAAGGGGGCCAAATCGAAACGCGCCAAGCGTCTCAAGGCACTGCATTTGCCGCGATAAATTCACAAGGATAATTAATGTCGCTTGTCGATGCATGCGTCCGTGGCGTAAGCAATAAATAAAAAAAAGCGTCCCTGGCGTAGTGGTTTCAATTTCGAGCTTCTGCGCTAGGGGCCCTGTGTTCGAATCTTGTCTTCGGGTGACTTTAATAAAGTTTGCTTAAATACTTATTAAGCAGTAAATTGTTGAACGTGACGTGTTTGCGAAGTCGTTTGAAGCCAGAAGGACGAAGTTTAGGCAAATCAATGTACTTGCCATAATTCCCACGCTGGCGCAGCGACGCCGATTGCCGCTCCCGTAAACACTACCACCAGAGTTCTCTCTAGTAATTATTGTATGAAGCTCTATGACGCTGCCCAAGTTCTGCGCATGGATGTCATCCTTACTGCGCGCTAGTAGTGCGCTAGATATCGCTGTGAACTGCTTCTAACTTCCCTCAAGCTGCAGATCTTTATTTTTGTTTTCTCAGGTCAGTGCATTGTTCTTTTTTTTTTTTCTAGTGGCGTAGAAGCTCTGGGTCAAAAAGCCTACACGTGCACGCGTGACACGTTTGAGCGCAATACGACCGCGAGGCGCAGTCACGTGATTTATTTTCTTACATTTTGCGGGCTTTCGCTATGACGTGGAAAATCTATCGCGCAATGTGAATAAAGTTGAAAAAGCGCTGAATTGCACGTCTCATATAACGCTCTGCAAAGTGCCGGTGGCGAGATGTTGAAGGGGGAGGGAAGGGTGGCGAGCATATTGCGTCTTCATCTTGGTGCTTCGCGTCTTCATCTGTGTTATGGGTATTTCTTTTTGTGCGGCATCTTATTGGCACGGCCTTTCTTTAGGCACCGAGGTGGCGTAAAGTAAGAATTCCTTTCGCTCGATTATATTCCTTTATTCTATCACCCACCATTAACGACCAGACCCTCACGGTGATAGCGCAGGGGGATTGTCACTTGGACCACTAACAAATGGTTGAAATATATAGTATTGCGACTAGCATTTTTAGCATATACCACCTACTACCCAGTATCTACGCCTGGATGTGGGTCACAGGGTATGTATGTGACACTGGGCACATCTCAATAAGCATGCGTCACTGGCTCTATACTAATGGGTATGTGCCGCTCTTTCTAATAATCATCCTGACAGAAAACACATCATCATCAATTACACATCCACCATAAGATGAGTTGAGAATCCCATTAACGTCGCCAATCCCCTCCAAAGCATGCTTCCGCAGCCAATTTCTTATTGGAATAAAATCATCACATATTTTCTGCGCTATAGCTTAGAGAGACAAGATTTTAACCTAGCCAAATGAGTGAATGTAAACTAAGAATGTAGGCCACCGAGGGAAATTTTGATACTGGACGTTGCTACAACTTTGAATGCACTATTCCGAAAAAATTCCCCTTCTTTAGGCATTGAATGAATGAATGAATTAATGAATGAATGAATGAATGAATGAATGAATGAATGAATGAATGAATATTTCAAACACCACCTTGGTTACACAGACAGGCTTTACCATGGTCTTATGTTCATAATTCGGCGTGTACTTATATGCTGCGTTTCTTCGATATATGTTTAAGACGTATGCAAATATTATTTAAAAACAAAAAGTTGTTGCTCGTTAAAAAGTTTTTTACGACTTTACGGGCCATTACTCCCTGGTTCTTTTCAAGGAATCTGGATGGCAAGGGTATTTCGCGCGCAAACAAAAGAAAAAAGCTTTTATTGTTAGAACCGGAATAGCCACCAGGGAAGGCAGCGTGACATCATGTGAAACAAGGCAGACTCTGGCCAATGCCTTTCAAAAGACGCTGACGAAAGAGGACACACGTTCAGCGAACAAGCTAAAAGTTATATGCATACGGCATCTGAGAAAAAAAAAGGAAGAAAGACAGCTATTCACCACTGTCGGAATTTATCCGTGCGAGAAGTCGGTAAAAGGAAAAACGCGCTGTGACGCAACAGGCGCTGTAAATCTTGCCTGCATCTCTTCATTTCACAAGAAGCGCAGTGAGCGGCGTCGAAAGCATCGCAGTGGTCAAGGACGGGCTATTTACTGGAACCGTTGGCGATCGTAGATGGACGCAGGAGGAAGAGTAAAAGCCAGTCGGGGGCAGTCCAGCTGGGAGCAAGCCTTAACGAACAAGGTAGCGTCGACACGAGTCTCTTGACCGTATAACGACCTGACTGAAGAACGCGGGGAAATTCCCTCTATCGCTGGAAAAATCAAAAGGTAAGGTAAAAAAAAAACAAAAAAAAAAAAACGTCTGAACACTTGACTGGTCGCAGAGCGCAGTTTGACGAAGTGCAGATACTGCGCGCAAGCGTTTGCAGACGTCAAGAGAAAAATAGGGGAGTGAGGAAAGATGGAAAGAGGAGGGCAGGGTGCACGCCGCGCTTATATAGAACGTAGCGCAGCCCTGCACGCGGGCATGACACGGAGTCAATCGTGGAAGCGTGCTCGCCTCCCGAAACGCTATTCACCGGGATCATCGACTCCTCGCTTTTGTATATCGGTGTGTACACCCACGCTATTATGGAGGCTTTAAATTAACTGGCGAAACAAACGTGCAACCTTTCCACGCGTAGCCCTCTTTTACGTTGGTCCTCTTTATTTTTCTCTCTCTCTCTTCCTTTCTATCGCGTGCATCCTTCTTCCTTCCAGACGCTGAAAAGCCTCTGCCGAAGCACACTTGAATCGGTAGAAGTAGCTATGGTAAAATGAGATGAGAAAGAGGGGGTGGGGGGGGGGGATCAAAAAACGAGGGCCATATATATATATATATATATATATATATATATATATATATATATATATATATATATATATATATATATATATACATACATACATACAGTGAACTCCTTGCGCGGGCTTTATCCAAGCCTCCCGCCCAGCCCATAAATCCAGCTTTCCAAGCAAGACGGCGGGAAACGAGACGACGGGAAAGTATGGAAAAGCTGCTCCGCTTGCTAGTAAAGTGGAAACACGAAAAGAACAGAAAGAAAAAAACGAGGCCACGGAAGGGGCGGGCGGGGGAGGGAGGGATGCGAAAGGGGAAGTTTTGGCAGGGTGAAGAAGCCAGATTCTCCCTCGAAAACTTTCGTTTCCCTGCAAAGTGATATAAATGACTCGTCAAGTGAATACCACGCGCAAGAACTACCGCGGCCGCCACCACCACCGCCGCCACCGCCAGGGATTCCGCTGCATACATTGTTTTCAGTGCCTCTCCTCTTCTTATCTTCGTCTCTCTCTCTCTCTCTCTCATTCTCTTTTGCCCCGTTGAACGCGAGTTGGATGAAGTGCGCCGAGTACCCGTGCAACAGCGGGGCGAGCGAGGGAGCGTGTTCAGCATGCACGATGGTGAGAGGGTGTAGCTTGGTGAGCCGTGAACGGTGGTTAAGAGCACGAGGGGCGAGGGGCTGCGGAGGAGGCCTGGAGAAGTGAGGTTGCCTATAGCGAGCTTGCGAAACTATCCGCTCAGAGGGGCGATAAATGGCTCGGGGCCAAAGCGCTCGCGCGCGAGGCCGACGCCGTGGGGCTTTTTTGCCGCAGCTGTTTCGAGCAGCCACCCTGCGTGGCACGAGCAGTAGGCGACGAGGTATATGAACACACAAACACGCGAAGCACCGACGACGCTCACTGGTAGGCCCGCTGTGTCCGCTTAACGCCAGCCGTGCAAGAGTACCGGAGCTGGCCGTAGCTACGGCGAGACCAAACGCACGAGCCCTTCATCGCAGCGCGCGCTGCGGCTGACACGAGGGACTTCGGCGGATCGAGTTCCTTCGCATTACTATAGCTATACAGAATACGGTGGCCGTCGCTTCTTTTACACGCTTCAGCACCGGTCGCTGTTACACACGTCCTAAGCAATTCACGTGTTAAATCGCGCTGGAGTTATAGAAGATGGAGCGAAGGTTAACGTTGGTGCTGGGTGGTGACCTTGGAAGGACATATCTTGAGCTTCAAGACAGGAATTCAGCGAAGGTACCCGAGGCTGACAAACACGGAACATAATGATGCGTTCCAGATAGATGCGAAATGCAATATGTCGGTCAGCGTGCTGTAGGTGTCACTTTCCGTGTATAGGAGAACAAGTATCTTAAATATTGATGAGTAACGTACATGTGCACGCTGGAAGAAGGGAAGGCGATGCAGTGTTAAGGAGGAAATGTCATCTGTACAATCAGACGTTGTTTCTTTCCTCGGATGGGCACTGGCTTGCGATGTGTCGGATTTTATTGTGTTTCGTATTTTTCAGTATAGCATCAAATAAAGAAAGCACTTGTCCTTGTTCGATTTTTCTTTCACCTCCTGTTTTTCGGTTAACTTCCATTACGTTCCGTTAACTAGAGTCCGTTAACCAGCATCTGCTTTATTCAAAGCACGCGTTTCGGCTTTGATTTACATAGCAGCTACCACTATACTTACCACAATTGCAAGTGTTGGTCAACTACCAGCCGCCTTTATGAGGCATCGTAGCTTCCCAAGAGTGAACGGCTTGACTTTCGCTTACCCGGCAATCCTTTTTGACCGATATACGCGACAGGTTACATAATAACGTTGACTTGCAGGTTCCTCGAACATGGTTGAGCTTTTACGTTTGTGACACTCTCTATTGACCTGTGTCGTCATTCTCGAGATTTTCTTAGCAGGAGCTGCTGTATCAGCTGTTACAGATTGGCGATCGTATCACTTGCCATAGCGGCCCTCCAGTGGGTCCGTCGTTGGCAGTTGCAAGACGTCGTTGGCATTCCTACCGCTGCATGGTATATTGCGCGAGATTGAGCTGCAGTAAATCGGGAATCCCGCACTCTCCTTACATCCATTTCGTTGAAGCCGAATGAGCACAGCAGGCTGAGTGGGTTGGTGACTGAACATATTCATAGAGGCAAGCAGCGCAACCCGGATGAAGGGCAAAAGGAAGTGGATGATACGAGCGGAGAACTAACAACTGGTTTATTTTTTCAAACAAGTGATTAAATATACAAAGAATCGGATCATGCGATGAAGTCACGCGTACAAGTGGTGAAAGGATGTCTGCCTATATCGCCATTCAAAAACTTCGTTTCTTTATCATGCAGAGAAACAAGTCTGGCTGAGGCATGGGCCTGAGTTGACATGAAAATTATTTCAAATCTGTTTCCCCGGAGGCACCCCAGAAACAGATCGAAACGGCAAAAAAGTTTGCAGTCATGCCCTATGTACATCAGGTGGGGCATGGTTTAAAATAGACAGCCATGAAATACGGTGTTCAAGTCGTCTTTTCAGCTGAAGACTCGTTAAACAAGATTTTTGAAAGGCAAGATAGGCTGACACTCTTTCACCACTTGTACGCGTCCCTTCATCAGATGATCCGATTCTCTGTACATTTATTCACTCGTCTGAAAAAAAAATAAACCAGTCGTTAGTTGTGCGTTCGTACCGTCCACTTCCTTTTGTCCTTCGTCCGGGATGCGCTTCCCACCCCTAAGAATATGTTGTTGAAGCCGCAAAACGAGACGACGTCATTCTTTCAACCCTCGGTGACTGCAATGGAGTCTGCAGTTGCGAAACGGCAAGTTTAAAGTGCCCCGAGGTTCTCCAAAGGGAGAACTCCTGCGCGCAAACGTCGCTCATACATACGCCCGCACTCGAGAGCGGGAGGGAGGGGGGTGCGGGGGAGGGTCGCACGGCTCGTACGGGCGCAGGCGGTCTGTGGAAACGCGCGCGCGTGCGGTTTCTCGCCAGGCCGCCTTTTTCGCGCGTCGCCGCGAGGCATGCCACCCGAGGCGTCGCAGCCAGTGCGAGAGAGCGTGTGCGCGAAAATTGAACGCGACAGCTGGAGCGGACAAAGCACTCTTACAGTCGCGCCATTCCGTGCCCTCTAGGGGGGGAGGCATCCGTGATCGACCTGACGGAGGATTTTAACCCTGCCAGGCCAGGGCCGAAGTCGCTTGCGTGGAACCCGCGGATGATCCTCTGGAAACGGGTGCAACGAACTTATGAGCTGCAGCCGAGATGCGTTTCAAGCAGGCTCCAGAGTTGTGTCGAAATGTCCTTGGAGAAGTTTGTACGCTGAAGAAGAAATTGTTTTCCAGAGGCCACATTACTCTACGATTGCGTGGTGACTGAGTGCAGGAAAAGTGAAGCACCGTCAAGTGGAGTGCTAAGTTGTTCAGCAGGGGAGAAAACGAGCCGTATAGAAAACTCTTCAGATTAGAAGTTGGATGAGTTTTAATTGCTATATAGCCTTGCTTGCGTCGTCATTTGCCAAATAAAGGAAAATACTGCCAACCGCCGATGGAAGCTCAGTCGAGAGATCGGGTGTGACTGTGTCGTATTGTACCAGTGAGGAAATTTTGGGCACATTGCACGAGAGTACGGACAGTGTTATAACACTTTAGACTTCCGTATATGTGGCTGCATCGTCCATTAATTTGCATGCCATATGTAGTGCAAGGCTTCCACGATGTGTTTCCAGAGTAAGTTAACGCGCAACGTCATGATGAATGTTGCTATGGCACGTACTTCGACCGATGCGCTTTCTAACCGCTCGACGTATTGTGAAAAAAAAAAAAAAATACAGAAAATAAGTGTCGTGTCATGTACCCCGAGGAAACAAAGATAGCAGAAATGGAATAACTTCAAGCTATTCCATTCACTTGTTACCTACGCTGTCGCCGGTGTCGGCCTGTCCGGATCCAAAATTTCCCGGAAAACATTGATTACATTATAAAGCCTAATACGCTTTTTTTTTACAGAATATTTTGCCGCCTTTTACAAAGGCGGCAAAATATCTCATAAGCTCCCAAACTTTCTATTCTAAGATCTCCCGTTTCCAATTTGTTAATCGACGCCTTTCACGTTACATTACATGCTTGATTAGCCAAAGCCAAAAAAATTACCGACGATTACGTTACTTCCTAATGCGAAATTTGAGCGCAGCAAATAAGCTGTTTCACCTTTTCGATAGATGGCGGCGCTTAGCCTCTGCTTCGGCGACGCGTACTCCTGGATCATCTCGACGGCGGCGACGGTAAGCTTCTGCTTCGGCGGCACGCACCTCTGGATTCTGACGGCGACGGCGCTGGGCCTCTGCTCTGGCAGCTCGTTTAGCAGCAGCAGCAGCAGCAGCAGACGGAGGACTTCCATCGGTCGTCTCGCTCATGGCTCAGAAAGAACTGGCAGATAATTTCGCAGTGGCGAACGGCAGCGGCAATTTCGGCTCGGGCGGTGCACATATACAGATCCGCCGCCACCGATCTGGCTCTCTGATTGCCACCGCACAGGGCGAACGGCAGCGGCAATTTCGGCTCGGGCGGTGCACATATACAGATCCGCCGCCACTGATCTGGCTCTCTGATTGCCACCACACAGGGGTTGCATTGGAGGAGGAGCGAAGAAAGGAATTAAGTTCGAGCCGGCGCTTTGACAACCGGAGACTCGCAGGAAGAGGGGGGAGGGGGGTGGCGTGTACACCCAGCGGCAAACGATGGGGGCAGAAGCGCGCGCAGCAAGCGGACAACACGATAAAGGGAGGAGGGAAGAGATAGCAGCGACTGACTGATGCCGCTGACGCCGATAGTGAGTCAACCCCAGCTGCGGAGTTGGTTTCAGGGACAACGCCGCCGATGCCGACACAAACAATATGATACCCTCGCTTCCGCAGCGCTAAGAACCAGGTCTAGCCGTGGGAAGGTGGTCACGTATTCGTCGACGTGCCGGGGCCTACGTGAAATAACCGGCGCGTCGGCAACTGAAGAGCACCCTATCCGCCACACAAGAACAGGGGGGGGGGGGGACCCTTTCCTCCTCTTTCTGCATGGCGGCGACGGTGTTCTATGCAGTCACGTTATCTTGACTCTCTAGCGGCGTCAGCGGCATCCAGCGGTATCAGTCGGTCGCTGCTAGCGCTGGGGGGATGAAAGGGGGGCGGAGCTGGTTACGAGGCCGACGACAACGCCGACGACGACGCGAAACCCAGGAACGGACGCCAAAGAGCTGCGCTCTAAAAAAAAAAAAAAAACCAAGGCGTGATGTCTTGAATGCTGTAGCACTCTACACTAATATCGCCATGCAACCTGTTGTTTGTCAGACGCAAACTCGACAACAATACCAATAACATTATCCCAGAACACACCAATAAACTGTCACAGAACATTGCCAGTTGAAAACAGGCGCTATAACAAGCATAGCCCTACATATGATTCTGTAATGATCATAGAGCCGTTTACGACATTCACACTTCATCTTTCAAAAACATAAATAAAAATGAATCAATAAAAATACGAGAAAAGGTTTAGATGTGTTAATCACTGATACTTATTGAGCGAGACTGGAAACAGGTGACATAAAGAGAAGGAACACGAGGAAATCTTGGTGTTCTTTCATGTTTGTCATGTTCTTCAAGCTTTCTTCATGTTCCTTCTCTTTGTGTTGTCTGTTTCCTGTCTCGCACAATAAATACCAGACGTTAATGATGAACCAACTAGGCCTGCAGGATATTCTTCTCAGCTGTGTTGAGAGGTGTTTACCGAAAATACATCTTCGGTTCATGATTGGCGAAACACCGCGATGATTTTGACGGCAGCTGTAGGTATGGTACATTACATATAGCTGTATTTGTTCGTTTGGAACTAGCTGCTCTTCGAGCTGCACTTTGTTTTGTCAATCGGGAACCACCTCGACAATGGTCAATTTTCAGCGACTCAAAGGCAGCCCTACAATCTGTACTATCAGCTCTGCGTCGCGGGCCATCTGAACAGCTCGTATTCGATATTAGATGCCTACTTCATACATCACATGAGAAAGGACATCACGTGACGTTTCAGTGGCTGCCAAGTCACTGCGGCGTCATCGGAAATGAAGACGCCGATAAAGCCGCTCGGACAGCTCTTGAAGACACACAGGAAGAGGCCATACCACTTTCACGTTCCGACGCAGCCAGCAGACTTCAAGTGCTTGCACAGGAGATCACGCTCTCTCTATGGTGCACACCAAGCAGCCAGACCAACCGCAGCGATCATCAACACGACCTGCCCTCCTTGATGCATCTCTGTATGCCAACCGGACTCCGCCGAAGTGAGGCCACCCTGCTTTATCGCTTATGGCTAGGGGTGGCCTTCACGAAATCTTACTCGTTTCGCATTGGAATGGCCGACAACGCTCTCTGCAATGCCTGTCTTTGCGAGGAGACGCTGGAACACATTCTGTGCGACTGTCCTGAATATAATGTTCAGAGACAGTCCATGGCGTCCGTTCTAGCGCACCTTGACAGTAGACCATTGTCAGTTGCAACCATTTTCACATATCGCCGACTGAAGACATCGCAGCTGAAGGCGACGAAGGGACTACTTCGGTTTATGAAGGATACGGGCTTGGACAAGCGACTGTGACAGTGATGTCACGTACCACACAAGAGTGACAGACTGTAACCAACGATGTGTGTGCCGTGTTATGTGCCCTCTATCTCTTCTCCCCATCTTTCATCCCCCCCATCCCCCTCCCATGTGTAGGGTAGCAAACCGGTTAGGCAAAACTGGTTAACCTCCCTGCCTTCCTTCTCCACTTTTTCCTTCCTTCCTTCCTTCTACTGACTCGCGAGCACAAACTTGGATTGACTCTATCGGAGCGTCGGCTGGAAGAAGGCAAAATACAACGCACCTAGTCTCCTTCAAACTCCACACTACAAGATAAAGCCGGAACGATAAAGGACATCACTCACTTCCGCCCTTGTAGAAACGTCACGGGCACGGCTTGACCTCACCAACAACGCCTTCATCGAACGCAACATCATCTCTCTGGTGAATGCGCGGCACGAAGAAACAAAACAACAGCTACGCAAAACAGCAGTACTGTGCCCACCGGGTCGCCGCACCCTCAGCAATAATAAAAGCGAGCTTCGTCGCTATAGGGGGCGTTGTCGTCGTCGTCTCTTGAGCTTCACCGCCGACGCGGCTGCGACCGAAAGGAACGCGCGCGCCGTTTGTCATTTCACGTTGTCAGCGATGATCGATGGGTAAAAGGGGATTTTGACAGCGCGATTTGGGCAATACGGTTGGTGTATGGCGGAGGAGGTCAGATCGCGACAAGTTGAGCACCTTTGATGGGGCTTCCCTGTGTAGCTAGCGGGCGTTTATTGAATTTCAGCTTTTCCGCGTGCACGCACGCCAACGCTTTTCAACCGTTTCTTTTGTCTCGCAATCCCTGGCTCCTGTTTTTCGAAACTTGAGTGGACAAACAGCACACATGATATATTACGGAACGCTTATGTGCTCTAACGTGTACGTTTTCTCCGCGTCGAGGGGCAGACCTATATGTCCATTAGTTTGCATTTACTGTATTGGTATTTTTCGTGCGTGTGTCGGCAGGCTTTTGAGGTGCTCCGAAAGTGTCATATTGTACGTGGACGGGGTAGGCGTGGACCGACGGGGGAATCACCTATGCGCAACTCTTGCCAAACGAATCGGAAGGTAACGCAGTGTGTAATGCAGCCGTAATGAGAAGGTAAAATCCACCTATGCATAACTCTCACGCCTGAGTACAAGTGTTTGCACGGGCAATACTACAACGGCCACATCAAAGTACCATTAGCTAATTGAGACGTTTCGCCTTCAACCGATCTCTTGATATCCACAAAAGAGTCGTGCAAAGCCGCAAGTGATCAACCAGCATGGTGCCAATGGCCTAATATGCAAATACGCTGTACGCGCACGAGCACGACCGTATGAATGAGCATAGGCAATGTGAGCGTACTACCAGCGTCAACTGAAACATGAACAGTGAAACGCGTGGCCCAAGTAAAAGTGAAGGTATAAGTGCGCGCCGTCCAGTCATCACCACTGACCGGCGCGCACATCCGGTTTGGCCGCACTGCGCAAGCTTGTCAATCGAAAGAATGAATGTGGCGCACAAGCGGCAAACCGCACGAGCGAATGATGACGGTGCAAACTGCACCACGCACACCGCTGTTCGCGCTTCCTTTGACGCCGATACCACTTACGGTTTCGGCGAACTGTGCGACAATACTTGCTGTAAACTGCGGTATTTTATATTCTGCCCTCCTGTATTTTTATTTTCTGCCTTCCAAACATAAGAACCAGAACACAAACGAAAATACCTCACTATGGGGCGTTGCTATAGAGGGATCGCGCAGTGCGGCCAAACCGGATGGGCGCCGGTCAATGGTTCATTTCTTGTTGCTTGTACACTACCTTATTATATGATGCTGTTGCATTGATATGTTAACTATCACAACTGTTCTTGTACATGGGGGTCCCGATACAGTCCGACTATGGGACCTCCTTCTGCTTACTAAATACTAGTAATGTCACCCAACTTCTAACAATAAATTTTGATTCCAAATTCTGATTCTGGACGGCGCGCACTACACCTTCTCTTATATTTGGGCCACATGCTGCGCTGTTCACGTTTCATTTGACGCTGATAGATGGTGATAGTACATTCTTGCTCTCCCCTCAGCAAATTATCGCACCTACGAAACCACTATATGGTGAAAGTCGATGCTTTGGGAGGTTTGCCGAAGGCTCTACACATGCTTAATTGGGCTTGCACATGTTGCTAGCTACAGCCCTTCCTATTTTTCATTATGCAGTCACCTACAGAACAACACTTTGGTTGACAGCCTTCGCGAAACAACGGGCTATGATAGATAGATAGATAGATAGATAGATAGATAGATAGATAGATAGATAGATAGATAGATAGATAGATAGATAGATAGATAGATAGATAGATAGATAGATAGATAGATAGATAGATAGATAGATAGATAGATAGATAGATAGATAGATAGATAGATAGATAGATAGATAGATAGATAGATAGATAGATAGATAGATAGATAGATAGATAGATAGATAGATAGATAGATAGATAGATAGATAGATAGATAGATAGATAGATAGATAGATAGATAGATAGATAGATAGATAGATAGATAGATAGATAGATAGATAGATAGATAGATAGATAGATAGATAGATAGATAGATAGATAGATAGATAGATAGATAGATAGATAGATAGATAGATAGATAGATAGATAGATAGATAGATAGATAGATAGATAGATAGATAGATAGATAGATAGATAGATAGATAGATAGATAGATAGATAGATAGATAGATAGATAGATAGATAGATAGATGCGAGTCGTGTTTGCTGTGTAAGCTGGTCTTTGGTATAAAAAAGAACTATTACATGGACACTGATAAGCGCCTAACTTATGAGCACTTAGTAGGTAAACAGGGTGTTTCACGTAACTTGAAGCAATGATTTGGCGAAAGTGGTTAACCGCAGCTGAATGAAAACAACCACATAAGGTTTGCCGTCATGTGACGCTCCTCAATATATATGTAATGTTCCGCTTAATTATTTAATTAACTTAGACCAATTATTCAAAATATTTAATATTCAATTTAGGGCCATGTGCCTTTTGTTACGGTGTACAGGCAGTTCACAAATTACCGATGAAATTTTTGGTGCCGACGTATGCATGCTGCGTGGCGATTTTTTTCCCGTCGCTTAAAGAAAGCTTACGAAATATGAAATAAACCCCCGTCACAGCGCTCATGCGCTATCGTATTGCAGCGCTCTCCAACCATGCCTCGAATCTATCGCTTATCAGAGACGACGGCGCCTTCTTTCCGTGTGAAAGCGTCAAAGATGCTGACGTACTGTTGAGCCGATGCCTAGCGGCGCGGCCACTCATTTCGACACGGTCCGCGCGCTCGGTTCTTTGGCTCCAGGCGCAGTTGAAAGCTCTGCAATACGATAGCACATGAGCGCAGTCAAGTTGTTTTATGTCGTATTTCGCTGGCTTTGTTTAGCGACGAAAAAAAAAAACCAGCACGCAGCATGCACGTCAGAAAAAAGAAAAAAAAGAAGAAATTTCTTTGTTCCCCTCTACAACGTAACGAAACGCACTTGACCCTAAAAGGAATATATATTTAAAAAATAATTGATCTCAGTTAATGAACTAATTAAGTGGAATACGAAAAGGAAACTCTAAGGAGCGCCACATGGCGGCAAACCATATGTCGTTTGTTTCATTCAGCTGCGGCTAACAATTTTTTTTTGAAATCTTCTGTTTAGATTAAGTGAAACACCCCACTTGAAGGCACACATTTTACCCGTTTATGTTGAATGTTGAAAAGTCACGGGAAAATAGCACACGCAAACAATAACTCAAGCTTCGATTATTAAGTGATTCGTTAGAAAAGAGATTCGTATGCGCGTTATAGGAAAAAAAAATGATAAGATGGCGTTGCGGACACGACAACGTGCGAGAAATGTGGTTCCAGATACTGCGAAAGAAAGAATAAAACAGATGCAAGAAAACGAAAGAAAAAGACAGAAAAAGGAAAAAAAAAAAACGAAGGTAACACGGTCAGCCCATTTAGCGCGTCGCTAACTGATTCATTACGCGCCGGACGAAGTTTCGGGGCTCGTTAAGTGACATTTGTTAAGCGACAGTCGTATATTCTTACCAAATCTATAGCTTTGTTAGGTGGTAAGAGACGGAAGAAAGAAACAGAGAACAATCTTGCAAGCTTCGGTGAAGCATTTCGCTTCACAGTGCGTATTAACCCTCTTTTTTTTCAGTTTTCTAGCTGTTGTTCCAAGTACACATCTGCGTTTCACTACATAACTGTGAGAATGCGCCTCGTGCTTGCAGAGGACTGTTCGTGAACTCAAACGAAAGTGCCTGGAGACGTGCCTTGTTCAGCGTGTGCTGCGCGTAACTTCCTTCGCAAGGCAACTGAACCGCAGAAAGCGAACGTTTATTCTCTCCGCGTGATTGGTGCGCATGTGCGTGGTGTCGCATCAGCAACATTCTAAAAACACGGTGCAAGAAAAGGGGCTCGGGATGCCCAAGTTATTTCCATACACATTTGGTTAGATCAAAAGAAAACAAGATACATGGCATGCACAGGGAGCAAGGACATGCATGTAAGAATACATGCAACTTTTGACGCTAGTTGGCATTTCTGCAATAATACTTGTTTGACGGCCTTTAAGTTTTCTTATTTTGTAGTTGCAAATATGTGTTACTGCTGTCGTATGGGCGCATGTAAGACGAATACGTGTCGCTCTGCAATTGCTGGTCATAGAAAAAGAGCTTGGCCTCTATTCACGCACACGCAAAGAAAGCTCTTGTGCTAAAATCGGTCCGTAAGCGCAAACTTCAACCCGTCCTGACGATAGACTTATCATTCGCGAAGACGGCTGGTAAATGGCGAAAAGCGCTTGCGAACGAAAAGCTTTGTTATATCAACCCCTCTGTCTTTTTTTTTTTTGTTCATCTTTAAAGTCCGAAGATTGAGTCTGAGTGAGCCCAGATGGGTAGAATTCTGGTGAGTGGGAGTGCGAATGAGCCAGACTGAGTAGAATTTCGGTCAGTTTGAGTTCGAGTGATCCCGAAGGAAAACAAAATACTTTGTGAGCGAGCCTGAGTGAGTTTAGTTTATTTTTCCAACATACGGCAATGACCGCCCGTTTCTAGACGACTGCTGCAGTGCGTGTACCGGCACAGGCTGTCAGGATAGCAAAGCAACGGAAAGCAGTGCAAGAGGTGCGTGGTTTGCTAGGTGAGGTGGCATTCTATTCCGGAGGCGAGCAGCGTGAAAACAAGACGTGATGCGAGGGTAAGGAAGCGCTGTGCTCGTCTTCCTTACCCATGTATCGAGTCCTAATATCGCGCTGCTTGCCTCAAGTATAAACCGTTTGTTTGATTAGGACTGCTTGGTAATCGCTGTTGAGCCGCTTTTGTCAAACCAAATGAAGCACCTTGCAATTCATTATTTATTTACCCTTTCCCTACCGCATAAAAAGGAGAAAATTGTAACAAATTTACCAAACATATTTTTTTTTGTTCAGTTTGTAGCGCTGTTTTTCCAGAATAAAACGGCTTCATTATTTCAATTCACTGGGGCTGTCCTTTATTTCACAACTTGCGTAGAAAGACAGGTTGAAGAAGGCTTCGCTGCATGGCCTTGTTGTCTTGCAAAAAAGGGTTTCGCAGAGCTCGATACCACCAAGGAAAAAGATAATACGAAGAAAAAAATAAGCTAAACGTTGCAAAAAACATGCACATGAGTAGGGACTACTTTTACGCAGCTCCTAAAGCAGTTAGTAGGCCGTCTTCGTATGGTAGACTGACGAGGAGCCACAAGGTCGTGCGGGTCACCCACAGAATCGTCGATATCTGAGTCCTCAGATGATAACATCACTTTCCGTTTTCGAGCAAAACTCTACAGAGCTGTTGTGTAATGAGGAGTCGTCAAAATACTTTCTTTTACGCGCGCTTTCATTGCGTCGCTTCAAGGAGGCAGCCATGCGTTATGCGGGAGTGTCAGAGGCGGCAGTATAATGAAAGGCGAGACACAAATGGCACAACATGGACAAGTGTGGCCATCTAGTGCAAGCAATAGCATCTAGATGCAATAGGACGAGTATAGTCGAGATAGGTTCGCTGTGTCACAATTGTTTTGTTTATGATGACTATAGTCATCATTGGTAATATTGGTACAAAATTTCATGACGACTATACTCGTCAGCGGGAAGTAAAGGGTTAAAGAGAGCATACCGATGTCGTAAGACTCACGGATTGTGGCAGAAATGGTAGCGTCTCCTACAGCTAGCTGTCACTGTAGGTGTTGCGTGAAGTACAAAAGTCAGGGCAGTCGAGCTCCGTCATATAAGCAAACCCACCGTGACTGGTTCTGCGCGAACGTCGCCCGTAAAATCATGCAAGTGAAGCTTTTATTGTCTTGGAGCACTTCCATTTCTTTCCTATTGTTTGGCCTCTTCGCGTGTCGATGTAATAGCCACCCCCGTGACTCGCTAATGGTGCGGCAAATATTGCTCCGACGTTATAATAACACTCCTCGTCCGCGTGTTTGTATGCATGTTCACCATCACCGCAGTGCCAACTCTTAATTGGCACCTTCGACGTCTCAGCGACGTTCACTCGAAGCGTAGCAGGGCGTGTGTGACTACATAAAGAGTCAGCGGCGAAGCGTGGGATAAACACTTCGGGAATACGAAAACGCCCACGCGAAGCCTCCGAGGTGCGCACAGAAGGTTACACATTGTGACGGAAGTGCCTCTTTCACTCTACCGCTCTATGCGACCCATGCGTTCTCCACGACAATTATACAAAATGGTAGGACGTCTTTAGAAAAGATTTCTTCCCACACTTTTAGTTCGTATCTATTCACTTGGAAGACAAAGCTTGCCGTGAAACTTAATCCAGTGAGAAACACGTAATAAACAAGCCCAAAAAAAAGCACACACACACACACACACACATACAATAGAGCACCTTGCAGAGCGCCGATCGAAGGAGCTGGTGGGCCACACATATATCTACGAGCAAGCTATCGCGGTAGGCGGAAACGATTTTCAGCGCACGCGTATGCAAGAGACGAGACAATGACAGCCATACGCATTTGATGGGCGCGTAGTCGAACTGAAGTTGACAGGATCGAGGCGCAAGCGCTTAGAAAACGAACAAGGCAACGCGGTAAGCTTGGTGCGAACAAAGGTTGCGAGGCGCTGCATGATTGAGTGCGAAGACAGCCCGCCGACAGACTGTTCCATCATTGTCTACCTTACGCCCCCACTCCGTATTGACGCGCATGCACTGCGAGAAAAATGAAGATAAAATAAATCCCAAGGCACCGGACACGACGGCCCGTCTAGCGACCGAATCGTCACGGGTAAGAGAAAGTGGAGCGCACTTTCTTTGTCTAGCGGCGACGGCGCACAGTCGTCTTTGGCGGCCCGCGCGGCAGACGGTTTCAGGTGGGAGGCGTGAAATAACGCCGGGGACGAACGAAACGCTATAGTGGCCGGTCCGGCGCGCCTGCAGACCCCCTCCCCGTGTTCTCCTTCCCTATTCCCTGTTTTTCTCTTTCCTATATACGCTGCTGACCGAAGCGTTTTGAGAAAGCGCGCACCTGGCCGCGCGGGAGCAGAGGCGTACACCGGAAGAACGTCCGGGGAGGGAAAAGTGCATGGCGCTGTTCGATCGAGCTCCGAAGCGAGCTCGGGCTCACTCTTCCCTCCTGGCAACAAAGGAATCGCTCGCGCTCGAACCGCCAAGCTTTCAGTCTCTCCATCGCGCAGAACTCCATACTGGGCTCTTTTACGTTATCTCTCTTTCTCTCTGTCTCTCTCTTCGGCTTATGCCGAGCGGCTCCCGTGTCCGGAAGACTGCAGCAGACCCGCACTATATATAGCGGCGTGCGCCGCCGACTATATAGCGTGGAAGAGGTTCTCTAGCGTGTTTCTACAGGTGAATCGCGGTCGCGGTTGTTCCTGCACTCATTTCGACCGCACGCGCTGCAGACGTATCGCGACTGAACAAGAGGCTGTGCGCAACGATCACTGCAAACTCACGCGGCTGTTCCAGGCAGCTTCGCGAAAGTGTGTGCGCGGAAGGTATAAGCTTCCAGGGTTACCTCGCCTGGGCGTCGATTCTCGGCGCTGTCTGGTGAAAGGTGGGGCGGGGCCAAACAGGTGTTTCTGTGGTAGATATGGGTCTTTAGCGCACCCCTTACGATGTTATGAGCGCCGCTGTCCTTGAGCAACGTGCACAGTGAACGCAATAATGCGCCGCCAAACTGCGCCGCCGCCGCCGCTCATTATTGGGGAATAAATGATGAAAATGCTCGGTTCCGAGCAAAAGTGCCGAATCTCTGCAAGCCAGCACAACGAGAGCAAGATGCCAATGTGGTAGAAACGAAACGATTAAACGGGCTCTGTGACGTTCCAGAAAGAAGAGCAGCACATGTATCAGCAACGCGGATTGCCCTTTATTTTTGAAGAGCGTGTCGTCTTCGAGTACGTGTATATCTTGTACAAAAATTGTCTCTCGTGTGTGCCTTCTCCGAGTAACAATATTATACTGATCATAAGCGCTGTTATTTCTGTTTTGGCTACGCTTGTGGCACGTAGGATGGATTTGGAATTTAGGAAGACAGGGCTCGGTCACAGTAACTCCCCCCCCCCCCCCCCCCGCCCACCTCTCCTAACCACCCTTATATTAACTATTGTAGGCACTACGCTATGCGCGTGACAGCAGATATCAATCACTCAGCAACAAGAGATCTGCAGGAGGCCCAAGTTGACGAAAATTAGCTTTAAATTCCTAGCGCATGCCTTAATCTTTCCCTAACATGTCTAAGAATATGGTCGCTTTCCTTTCAGGCTTGCTTTGTTTGTAAATATCTCTCGGTAAAGACAGCGTTAGTAGCCCTCGGGAAATCTCTTACTGGATACTAAACAGATGCGGCACGCATCGTGATACAAGCTGTACAAGTCAAAAAGAGAAAGAAGCAGCATTAAAGTCCTTAACGCCGGGCGATATATTGATTCCAAGGCGTCGGCAGGGTGCGCTGTGAGCAGCGCGAGCATGCCTCTCATCGTGTCGAGGCGCGAAAGAAAAGTGCCAAAATTTAAAAAAGGAAAAGAAACGTAAAGCAGTAGCAATAGCAGGGCAGAGAAACTGGAGATCAGGAAAAACCAACATTAGTGAAAAGCCGCCGCGCACATTTTGCGGACGCCTCGATGGAGCCTCGTTACAACGCCCTCCTTTCGCTGAACGACCGACATCATTGCGGTGGGCGCCGCCTTCTAACACCCGCCCCCTTCGCCCCCGTTACCTCCCTCCCCCCCACCATGCTGCGTTTCTCCACTTTCAAGTCATAGAGCGGTCTTGTCCTTCTTTCGTCTTTATTTTTCCTATTTTATTCGCCGCGTGCTACCCGAATCTAGGAGGAGAAGCAAAAGCGATTAGCGCACTGGTGCTCTGCTCAAAACCCTTCGTACCGGCCACCGTATCATTAATCACACCCTCGCTCGAAGACGTTTCTACCCTTCGTCGCCGCCAATGACGCAGCCGCCATTTTCTTCCCTTTCCGCAGCAACCTCTCCTTTTTTTCTTCTTCCGATAACCCACGTACGCAGGGTTCGTGAGAGCCACGTTTAATAAGTGACGAAAAACGATGAAAAGACAAAAAAGAAATGCGCGAGAAATTGGCGCTGCTCTAATTGAGGCGCGCTTGGCTGATCTCTGCTTCTTGTCCCAATGCTCTCAATCTTCATTGCCAAGGGACCGCACGAGAAGCGGCGATGCTCGCGATCAGAGATTAACCGACGAACTGGCTTTGGGCAGCCGCGGAAGTAGGCCAGTGCCTTGGTTGGCGCGACTGTGACTTTTGCTGATAGCAGTTATAGGGCAATGCGTGCGAGGCGAAATGATTTTTTGACGCGGAGGGTCCCCTAGCACGTCCACCACGCAATTTCTTTTAGGGAGAGGTTTAAGGAAAGAGATTTGGTCGGCAATGACCGCAAAGCTCTTCGGCGACTTACGAGCGTGCGTGCATAGCTGCCATTTTACGCCAGCTCACCAGTCGAACTTTTTCGAATCACGTAATGGGGAGTCATTTCTGAGCGTAGTTGGCACGCTGATTTTGCAGTTGGCGTGAGGGCGTCTTCTCTGGGTGATCTAAACGTCATATTTCCATTCATGTATGCATTTACTTTCAGCAGGTGGTCACTTTCACCGAAAGATCACTGTCGTCACGCTTTCGTTTCAGTGCGAGACGCAATCGCTGCATCATATACGTCGCCTGTTTTACGTTAACAGTGCCGCAGTTATAAGGAGAGTGGCTCTGCGCAATAGGATAGCGCGTGGACTGCGAATGCTGGAGCGCAATATGGAATCGACGCGAGCGCCGTCGACGGCTCCGTAACATACTATGCCGCATGTAAAGTCTACGTAACGTAAATGTGGCATGTACAAACACAACGATTTCCATGTGCGTTAACAGTATTGCGAATATTACTGTCCCGTTGTATGTTGATTTGCGGGTAGAAAATCGCCCATTCAACAGTTTCTCTTAAAGGGAAGCTGAAAGCTTTTCCAGAAAATATGAGTGAAGAGCAGTACGTCATAGTTTTAAACCCTCTCAATTCGAATATCGCATCGAAATTGAGCGAAAGAAAGCGCAAACAGACTTTAATTCGACGAAAAGTGCAACAGCAGACTCAGGGCAGCTCGCGCGCCTCGTTTCCGCCTGTGATTGGTCGGGCGCCTCGTGACGTCAACAATGGTGTTCGTCCGGACCGACTGCTGCCGCTCCACACGAAGCACGGTGCAAGGTAATTTGGTGCTATTTTGCTGAGACGGTCATGGAAAATTTCAAGAGCTTGCGTTTCTCTGAGGAGTTCAGCGTTAAGTCCAAACCCCACGAGAGCGATATTGCGCGCGACGGCGACGGGCGACGGCTTCGGGCGGCAAAACAGGCCGTCGCTTGAACAGATCGCTCGGTGTTGTCGCTCGATCGCTCGTTTCTAGAAATCTAGAACTCGTCGCTCGTCGCCCGGAAGGGCTGTGAGCGACTAGCCAATAGTTCGAAGCCGGAACTGGATGTACATAACTCAAATACTACTGTTTGTCGCACGGAGCGAGCTAACTATTGAATTTTACACGTGCAGGAATAAGAACCTAGTGCAAGACCTTCAGAAATATTTTATGCTCCTTTTTACAGTAAAATACATCAACTTAAATTGATCAAGCACGCTTCACGCTAATTTCGGCGCGTATATTGCTGCCCTCATATACCGGGAAGTCGTCGCTCAAAGCCGTCGCTCGCGTGGAGTTCGGCTTGTAGGCGACGAGCGAACGCGACAGCCATCACCTCGCTTGTCGCTGTCACGTGCAAGATCACTTGTATGGGGTTTCTACTCTTGTCCCTACATGTATGAGCCGATTGCGAAGAGCCGGCCTCTCCAAGAAGCAAAAAATGCTGGTGCAAGCTGTGCTTTCCACGCGAATGAAGGCGAAGTGTTAGCATCTCCTTCTGTTGGAAATGTTCTTTGGAAAGTATGTTTTTTGCTAAGCTGCACTCAGCAATCCTGTGAGTACGTTTCCGGGCAAACAACTGTAGTGTTATGTTCCTGCATGCCTCCTCGTAGAACGTAAGCGGTGATGCGATCTTAGGCGTTTGTGCGCTGTCCCAAAGCTGTCGGCAATCTACACAGACGGTTTAAACGCGATAAAAGTTTACCGGCTGTTCTAGCACGTGTAGTATACAACCTTCATCAGCGCACCACCGCACGCTGCTCGTAACCGGAGAATCCCATCGGCTATGTGAGATGGTCGGTTTCTCTATGTACGCGAGAGAAGGGGGAGCGCAGCGTCCTGGCGTGAGCCGGCTTTCCAATACATGCAAACTTTACACTTGCACTGCGTTATGGTAGCTGCATGCAGGCTGTTTCACAACACACGTGTGAATAGAAAATTCGCGGTGCTTGGCTATGAAACCTGCGTCAAGGGTGGGACATAAACATGCACCTCCCGTTCAGCGTGCTAACACGCAGGAGAACCTAAAACACGCATTATTGATAAACTCTGGTTGTAATCGTAGTCACGGAAGTGGTTAGAGCACAGCACTGTTGTTCTTGAGCGCTTGAAGTTCTTTGGCTTCACAGCAGCCTCCCACTTAGCTGAAAGCTTCTTGTCTTGTGGGAACTAATGGAACATCGGAACATCGTCGCGGCCGCTGGTGTTCGTGCAACCGTAGGCTGCCCATGATCGGCCTACAAGTTCAATTGATGCTGCGCACGTCAACTACCACTCGACATACACACAAACAAAAGAATGTAGGGTCGAGCGAAGCAGATAAGGACGGCACGCACGCGAAAATAAGCACGGTAAGGCAAGGTCGCTGAGACTGTGAAGGAACGGAATACCAGTGCTGACGTCACTACGCCGCGGTTTCCGGTCTCCGCTCGCATCGTCAGCGTCAGCAGCAGCGCGCGGCGCTCGACGGGAGACGGAGCTACAGCGCGATTTTAACCGACGATTACGTCGCTCCTAAGCGAACCCCCCCCCCCCCCCCCAAAAAAAAAAAAAAAAAAAAAAATACCTGCATGGTTTATAAGGTTCCCGCATCTGTATATGAGCGTCTTATTGAATTCGACAGACTCTTCAGCTTCCCTTTAAGTTCGTCATTTGTCTACTGTCTGCCTGCCTGAATGCCATCGCATTTGCGTCTCGACACATATCGCGCAGCGGGTATACCATGTGTACGACCTGATTTCATTTTTTTTTTTTGCGGCATGGCCATCGATTACTATTTTTCCGTCTGCGCATACCATTACCTAATAAGTAGGAGCGCGCGAGCATGGCCTTCCGGCAGACATTTACTGTTTTAGTCACCGAAACCTGTATATTTCTACCTATCAGTCTTCAAAGCTCGGAGAGTAATGTCCATAACTAAAGGGAAGTTGTTGAGCCTGAGACGCGCCCCACTGTGACACTGCTCGAAAGCGCGACACTTCGCATCGAAGTGGCATCCTGACATCAGTGCGGATGCGAAATGTCTGGCGCTGCGGGAAACATGGCGTTCTTCATGCTGGCAGCCCGCGACCACATGGACAATATCATCACCACCACCATGTGGAAAAGCCAACTGCCGTTTCGTCCTATAGCTACTAGAAATCCCCAGTTAACGGTTGGCGTTGTTTAGCTAAACCGAGAAAGCTTTCTCCTCTCCTGCCGTCCCCATGATCGATGGATATGGCCACACTAGAAGCTCAGTAATCTACGTGCTGAATTATTCAACGAAAAAAATGAAAAAAAATTAACGAGAAGTGAAAATACCAACAAAGGGAAGCTTTCATTAGAAACCCACTTCTTCAGACGATATTCAGATTCCCGTAAAAACGTATAATGGGACCAGCAACGAATAGCTTTTCTTGCTTGTACTAAGACATCAGCGCGCAGAAACTTGAGCGGAAGGCAGTCAAGCATTTCCTGCACATTAGTCCTTCTTTTCTCTCCGCAAAACAAACTTATCTTAATCTGCTACTACGCAAGCAACAGGGCTTGCGACCACTTGCACTGTTTCGTTGCTTCGTTGTTCACGTGCTCGCAATTCACTGTTTGCGCTTGATGCAGAGAAGCATAGCAGACGTGCTCGGGTATATGTGGCCGAAGCCTTTGTAATCTTAGAAGTCCTTGGCTCAAGATTTCATAGAACTCTCACACTTTGCTCTTACTGAAACTTCTTAGCCCATTTAAAAGTGATAGCGAAGTAGAGATAAAGAAAGAAAGGAGCATATACATACAATAACAGTTGGGCACTGCAAATCGGATCTTCCCATCTGGTTACCCTCCCTGCCTTACCCCTTTCTTCTGTCTGTCTGTCTCTCTCTCTCTCTGTCTCTTAGTACATATTAAACTGTTAATACATTTTTAATGTTGCAATTTTAACGTTGCCGAAGCTATTAAAACCCCGATAGCCGCACACTGCCACCCCGTGGGAAAGCAGTGCACCGGGAACGGAACACGTTGGCGTCCATTATTCTTAGATTTGCCCCCGGGGCAAGAAAAATTTGTTCCACGTGCGACGTGACCGAACAAAGGCGCCAGGGAGCCGTTGTCTCGGATGGCTTTGAGAATAGGGGCAGGCGCCAAAGAAAGCGGCACATGGAGCTCCATTGAGGTTCATTATGAAGAGCCGTCCCTTGAATCGACTTTTGTCTCAGAAACGGGCGAATTATGACACCGTCGCAAGAATCTGCCGAGGAAAGAGCGATGCTTTGTCGTGAAAGCCGTCCAAATGAAGTTTCTCGTCGTCTTTAATTCTCAAACAGAAGCAAGCAATGGACTCGTCTCGGCCCGGGCGGTAGACTCGCAGCGGCGAGAACGCATAACTATTTGAAGCTTCCCATCCGTGACAATTCGGCTTTTCTCTAGCACTGATTCATCAATTCGCTGCTAATGTGTTTGAATTGTGGGATCTGTTTGCTTCCGAAGAGGACTCCACCTCCGTGCACAGGAATAATATCAACGCGTGGAAGCCTGAAGTACTACTTTGTGCCGTTGTGAGCAGCTTCGAAGCTGTAAAATTTAACACAAGGCAATTGGAATCTATCACACGCTATTTGAAGTCCGAAGATAACGAGAAGGAAGCAATCTAAAATTCAACACAAATCGTATGATAGCGAAAATATATCATTCATTACCCTATGCAAATGAACAAAACTTGTGAGGATCTACGAGGACGTTTGGGCCTGTCCGAGCTACTAGGTCTATCGACATTGAAACCAACATAGTGACATACTTGGCATGTGGTAATAAGGCCACACTTTAATTTGTGGTACGCATGGTTGGACATGTTCGTGAAAGCAGCGGGAAGACCTTTGTGTGAACGCCGAATGCCTAGTTTCGAGCTCTATAATGCTATCGCATCAAATTTAATGCGCTAAGGGGCACTAGCTCGCTGGATATCAACCGAGGAGGTGTTGATGTCATCTTAAATGCCCTTGGCAACCGAACGTATGTAAGTACTACCATTTACAAATATAACAACACCATGGTCATACAGAGCTACCTTACAGAAAAAAAAACAAAAATAAAAAAGTTATACAAATAAACAGAATAACATAGATAACTACAACTGGGGCGTTAAGGTATCTTCAGTTGTATTGTAGTATGAAATATTTTGTAAATAACGCATAGTTTTTTTTAATTCCATGGCAGGGAACCTAATATCTATGGCATTAAAAAATCCTTTATGGGTTGTCATGTTTGACATGCTGTCTTTTTTTACATGAATAAATAACTAGGTGCAATCAACAGCTAGTGCCGGCTACTCTTTTTCACATGGGTGACATGGAAATGGCTTGCAGAATATTACAAATATAAATAAAACAAAATTACACAGGAAGTGTTGCGCTAATATAAATACCCCAGGAAACCCAGCATCCTTGAAGCGCTGGGCCAACTAATAAGTTCGTATTGTAAAACATCAATGTCCCTCGAATCTCTCACCAAAAAAGAAGCTAAAAGAAAAACGTACTTTAACAGGCCGATGGGCGTTATACTCTCGCCGTCTGGCCACCGTGGTAACAGCAAAATCATTCGTATGTGTGTGTGAGGCGTTAAGAGAGAGAGAGAGAAGGGAAGAAGGTTAACCATAATAAGGCAGGAAGGTTAACCAGAATGAGTCCAGTTTGCTACCCTACACGTGGGGAGGGAAATGGGGAGTGAAAGAGAGCGAGAGAGAGAAAACTCAAGTCTGTTGCCTTCAGGTAGTGAAAAAGCGCTCGAAGTGCTTTCTGGGCTAATGAAATGTGAGGCCAGGCTCCCAAGATCTTCGCTTCCGTAAATGGCCTGTCATCCAGCTATTCAAGGCACACTGGAGAGTCTCAGGTTGATTATCGAAGCGAGAACAGTGGCACAGAAGATGATTGATGGCCTCTTCACAGTTGCACTTAGAGCACATTGTTGAATCCGCCATTCCAATACGATAGCTGTAGGAGTTGGTGAATGCTACTCCTACCCACAGCCGACGCAGCAGAGCTGCATCACGTCGTGAAAGGTTCGCTGGTAATTTAAGTTTCAGTGATGGGTCGAGGCTGTATAGGCCTCGACACTTAGAGTTCAGTGGTGTGTGCCAGTAACTTAACGTGATGGTACGAGCGAGACTGCGAAGCTCTCTTGCAGCGTCGACTCTCGATAAAGGTATAAGGAGTATCGGTGCGCCAGCCTGGGCACGTCGGGCAGCGTCATCGGCGAGGTGATTACCAATGACGCCACAATGTCCCGGAAGCCACTGAAATATGATATCATGTCCTCTTTCAGAAGCGCAATGGCAGGTTTCGTTGATTTGTGACACCAGCTGTTCATAATTGCCACGTCGTGAACTTCGCAAGCTCTGGAGGGCTGCTTTCGAATCACAAAATATTGCCCAGTTGTTGGGCGGTTCTTTTTCAACGTATTCGACAGCAGCGCGAAGAGCGGCAAGTTCGGAAGCTGTAGATGTCGTTACGTGTGAAGTCTTAAACTTGATGACGACCGATTGAGATGGTAGAACAATGACGCCCGTACAATTTTCCGAGACGGAAGCATCCGTGTAAACATGGATTCGGTTAGCGTATGAACAATGTAAACGATCCAATGTGATCTGCTTGAGAGCCGCGGTGGTCAGGCTAGCTTTCTTCACTATTCCTGGAACAGCAAGGTACACACGAGGCTTTTTCAAGCACCACATAGGGGATGGCGTTCTTGTTGCGGGTGAGTGCGTCAAAGACAAAGAGTGTCGGTTAGCCGCAATTGATCTGGAGAACGCTGCCTTGGGCCTTTTCTCAAATAAGCGAGCGAGATGGTGGTCAGGGACTCTGGATATATGGCGAGCATGCGCCCGGAGTGCGTCGATAGCTATATAGGTCTTTATTGGGTGGTCTCTCGCGGTGGCAATTGTTTCCGCGGTTGAAGCATTTCGAGGTAGCCCCAGACATGTTCGAAGGGCTTGGCCTTGAATGCTCTGTAGGACATGGATGTTAGTTTTGTTAGCCTTGGACAGCACTAGTGTGCTATATCGCAAGTATCCTAGGAAGAGCGTCCTGCATAGTTGAAGCATGGATGCCACGAATGTGCCCCACGTTTTACCGGCAAGAAACCTTAGTATATGGGAGATAGAGGTAAGTCTCTTCTTCAAGTATGAGATGTGGGGGCTCCATGGAAAGTCTCTGTCGATAATAACGCCTAGGAATCGGTGAGTTTTTGCGTAGGAAATTGATTGGTGGTCAATAGAAATGAGGTACCAGGTCATGGGCTTTTGGGTAAAAGCGACTAAGGCGCACTTCTCGGTCGACATGCTGAGGCATTGAGCACGCAGATACGATGATGTTAGGGTCACTGCTTTTCGGAGCCGTGCACGCACCTGGAGACGTGTAACTGCCGAGGCCCACATGCATATGTCGTCAGAATATATGGAAAGGTTTACTGTATGAGGCATTAACATTTGTGAAAGACCTAAAGTCTTGAAAATCTTTACGACAGATGACGCACACGTTACGTCAACAGCGCGTTATGGTTAAGCGTTTTCTGCTACCAGTATGAAATTTTCCCAGCAAACGGGGCATATGTAGCGAGGATGCGTTTTTTCTCTCTCTCAATAGCGAAAGATAAAGAAAATAGAGTGGTGCGTGGTTCCATACGTTCGATCGGCATGATCTTCATTCTTCAACCCGCAGCAGGTGTTGATCTCTGCGCAAGCACCTGGTTGCGGCGGGAAAAGGCTCGCAATCCCGAAACTGAGGGACACACAAATCACATCGGCACGCGCGCCGCTGTAACGCGCTCCCGAAATTGGCCAACGATCGACCCGCGCGGCAATCGCACTGCCACGACCGAAACACGCGACCGGAAGAATGTTACGCACGCCTGGAGAGCGATCGCGCTCCAACGACACGTTCTTCTTTTTTCTTTCTACATTATATTTTTTTTATCTCTCTCCGCTCAGAATGCGTGAGCAGGCAAGTCATAGGCTGTAGCACCACTGTGAAAAACCGGTAATGGGGGAAATGGAGCTGTCATTGCCAAAATTCATGGTAGAGAGAGAAGTCAAGAAGAATAAGAAAACAAAACTTTGATATTGAGCAGTTTAATTTAAGACAGCGTCCGCAACTACAATCAAACACCTGTTGTGGACATGCTCTGGCCTAAAGTATATAAGACGGTGCTACTTGCAAACAGTGGGCCTTAATCCCACGAGGCCGCCAGACTATGATTCTTGGCTCTATCGGACCAATCATCGAGCACGATTGACGTATATCGCCGAAACCGGCCTACATATTTATATTTAAGGGCTTATGCCCAGTCGGACAAATTTTTGAAATAAAAAAGTTAAGACAGCGGACCACAATATGTCGAGAGCATACTGTGCCACCCTGCGCCGAATATGAAACGCACTGAAGATGAAACATACACACACACACGCACACACACACACACGCACACACATACACACGCACACACACACACACACACACACGTGCGCGCGCACGCGCACGCACACACACACACACACACACACACACACACACACACACACACACCGCTTTGAGAACAGCAGCAACGCTAAAGATACAGCGTATCGTATGCATGCTGTATAGCGCAGGCCCTGAAGCGTAGAACGTCGGCATGCTACATTGCGTACGTCTTACCGAACGCGGTATCACTGCAGACGTGAGCCGAGGTCAAGTGCCGTACAGGCTACAACAAGCGATCGCGAAAAGGGCTTTGCAGTCCACAGCACGCGTAAGTCACAGTGAAGAAAACAGCGCATGAAGTTCGAACCGCAGCAAAGGCTGTACTATACACAACGCCAAATTACGCGAAAATATAGCACACGCGTGGGGTGACCTGAACGTTGACTTAAAGACAACTTGATCTGGTGGCCTGCACTTATGCCGGACATAGGAGTGTTACCCGTGAGTTTACTCAGCCAAATGCCTTGGAGGAAAGATGCGGACGCAGTTTTGACAGCGCTTTCTGAACGATCCGAGGCTCTCTCACAAGGTTGGTGCGACCTCCGCTGTCAGTCAAACGAAGCGTCCTCTAACTCTGGTTTCAAGCTCGTGTGCAGCCCTGTTCGTTGCTTGGCATTTCCGGGGCAGGACACAAGGCGGTACCGAACGTCACTGCAGGGATGCCGGTATACGATAAAAAAGTTCAAGTCCTGCTGAAAAGACCTCACAGCATTGCCTGTACCGCAAATTATACGAAGGGCTCTTCAGAATGCGTTACATTCTGAAACTGAGGCAGGTGACAGACATGCAGCAATGCTACTAGAAACGAGGCGCGAACGAAGGATGGACTCTACAGAGAGGAGTTATCTTGCGAAGTTTTGTCAGCCCCCCCCCCCCCCCCCCCCTTCACAAATCTCTACGATATTCCCTACAGCACATTGCAAAAAGAATAAGAAAGGGGGTCGGGTTATACTCACAGCATGTGAATTTAAGAGGCGAGAAGGCAGTGTTGGTATTATGGCGATATATCTTAATGGGCTCACTCCCTCAGTCGTTTTGATGTCCGCTGGTGTCTGTCCCTAGAATCCCAAAGTGCTTTGCAGATAAATGTCTAGTTCCCAGCAGTAATTAGATAGATGAATGGGGGCACCATCAGGTCTATACGTCACACCAACTCCGCAAACGTTTCCTTTTCGACGTTCACTTATATATACTATGTATACATGTATTTCCTGCCTTTGTGAGTTTCAGTGATTTCCGCCCATGGTAAGTTATTTATTTATTTATTTATTTATTTATTTATTTATTGATACTGCGGAGTCACCTGACACACTATATATATCTCTATATATTTAATGCTAAAGCAAGAAAAATCCACCTTCATATTTGTTACCGAGCAAGATTAATTACACGAAAGTTAATTTGAATATGCGTTCGGCGAAATCACAGCAAACCGACATTTTGGGCGTCTGCCTGTTAAGATTTCTTCTCCTTGCAAAAGACTTTTGAACCCACAGCCATTTCAGCACCTTCTACGTATAAAATTGCCTCCTCCAGAATATTCCCATTCCATTCTTTTTTACTCATCTAGAGTGGCCTCGTACCGCCTCGCGCACACCCATTCATGGTCCTTTCCATTGTCGCTTTTCAAATATTCAGGCAAATTAAGATAACTCGCGTGGAACATATTTTGCTGAACGTCAAATGCCACAACCGTGTTGTACATCCGTTGATGTTGCGTTACATTATACTCATCTTTATAAGCGTGGAGTTCCCCCGTTTCCTTATTTCGCGCTGTTTCCGTAATCTGTGACAGTCGTTCGAAGCACCCGGTAACCGTCGGAGCGTTGCGGCGAGCTCAACGTGCCAAGGTGCGCGAAGAAAATTGTAAGTAAGGGCGACTTGGTCGTTATAACAGAGACGCCGACAGCTACAACAACAACCAACGAGAGCGACTACACAAAAAAAAAAAAAAAAAAAAAAAAACGAACAAAGAACTCTGATCCTTAACGACCGGTGGTAAGGTTTCATGATTACGGGTTCCTTCATTTTATGCTCTTCGCGTACTCAAACCGAGCGCATGAAGTATAAGTGAAAACAGGTCACTAAAAAATAAAAACAAAAGAAATAATAATAATAATAAATGTGCATATAGAGAACGAAAAAATTAGGGGTTGCGGCCTGCAAGGGAGCGTGAAAGTCAGTTTAGCTGTGAGCAACGAGAGACAGAAAGAAAGAGAGGAAAGAAAATAAGATGCAGAGGCAAGGACATAATGCTCAGCCACTTTATTTTTTTCTACCTTTTCTTTTCATCCTGGGAAAACGAAGCGCTAGTTTTCTCCGCCCTGTGCGGTTATTATGAACAGCGGAAGCTGTTCAGGAAATTGCATACGACCACGTCCCTAGCGATGCCGTTTTACTTGCGCTGCTGTATCCCTCATCTTGCTTTGATATTTTAGTGTCGGCTTTCACACGTAAGATACCCCCCCAAAAAACGGAAAGGTTAATAAACATGAACATAGGGGGAAATAAAGAAATATGAGGGGAAAAATATTTTTTCCTTACCACCAACTGCCCAAATGCTTCCTTTTCGAGCATCGCTTATCTCTATATATGTTTTCTGGCTTTGTGAGTTTCAGTGATTTCCACCCATAGTACTTTGGAATTAGCACTTAGTGCGAACGAGTAGTAGCGACTATTTTTAAAGCTTTTGTTCAGGCAGTGGAGCTACGGTAAGTTATGTGCGCATAAGCAGCTGTTGTAAGATGAAACGAACGAGGAAATCACTAAGTTGGTATATACACCGATAAGATGAACAGTAACCATTAGGCACAGCAAAAATTAATAAAATGGAGGCGACTTCAAGCGAGCGTAATCTGTTACCTTCTGCTCTCTGGCTTAATTAGTCCGGAGTGCATGAACTTTAGCAAATTTCAGGAAAAAAACCGGAGCTGCTCCCTGCTTTTTATTGAAATATTTATAATGTGTCTTCCCGTCGGGGCGCGATTACCAGCTGCGACTACACCCTTACCATAGAAGAAGCAAAAATCGATGCTGCTGGAAGTGGCTGCGAATGCAATTGCCTACTTTAGTTTAATGGAATTATGGGGCTCTACGCACCAAAATCACGAATTGATTATGAGGCACGCCGTATAATGGGGGATCGCGAATTAATTTTGACCACCTGGGTAATCTTCAACGTGCGCCCCAATGCAGGGGACATGGGCGTATTTTGCATTTCGCCCGCCTAGAAATGTGGCCGCCGGGGCCGGGATCTGATACAGCGACCTAGTGCTCACTAGCGCATCCTCATAGCCGGTAAGCCACTGCGGCGGGTAACTACCTACTTTGTGAATAGCAAGCATTTCATCGTAAAAGGCGGTTGATGTGAATGAGAACCGATCATGAATGCTAAGGAAGGCTCCCTGCAGAGCATCGTTGATAGCGGGTCAAAAAGGAAACAAAAGTTACAGAATAAAGAGAAACTTCCGGGTAGCCGCCGCAGACATAAGTGACTAAAGACGAAATCGCATCTATTCGTAGCGACACAGAAAAAAAAGTTCAGTGGTATTCTGCTCTGTGAAGGTGGATGGCCAGCGAAGCTATTTAACGCACGACACACAGGTGACCCAGAATATTGAACAAAGGCACGAACATATTTATTGTCCTAATTCGCGGTCATCGTGGCAATATAAGCACGAACACACATTCGCGTATCAGCTCTGTTACTAAATGTGTCCGTCACGTAAGACAATCAATGGCTCACACCCCCTTAAGCAATGGCTCATACCCCTATAAACGCGGCCTCCCCATTACGACGACAGAAGAGAAGTGAAATTCTACGCTGGAATAATGAGCGGCAACGGATCCAGCTGTGGAAGACGACGACAACGAACGCGCGAGCAGGGGCACTAGCGCGTTTGCGCGGTTGCCCGCGAGAATTTAATAGTCCTTTTTGAAAAAGTCGCAGAAAACATTTTTTTCAAGGACATCTTTTCTCACCCTTGTAGCTGGGACCTCTTTGTGGCCTACGTGTGACAAGGGTGGTTCGAGGGCGCGTTACAGGACCCCGAGCCCACATGGGTATGTGTGCCATTGAGTGTGGACCCTTTCTGCACTATCCCCATGATCGACCCACATGATTTGTTTTTGTCAACATCTCGGCCACATTTTTTTTTTTGCAGATTCTAGTCAGAGACAGTCTTGGTGTACAAAAAGAGACACAAAGAAAGATACAGAAAGAGACACCGGGGGAGAGGGCGCTGTAGCATTATAGGCGGGACTGGAGAGCGTTTCTGGAAAACTGAGGAGAAAGGGGCGTTGTCCTCTTTCCCATCTGCCGAGTCATGAAATTCAGCGCATTAAGCCTATAATGTCACTACTCGCCGCCACATCTGCGTAAGGGCGTACTTCAAACGGGTTGCTCTGATTCCTTAGTCACGTAGCGATGTCAGTACACCAGTGCTGCTTAAGCAATTTGCCTAGACGATATCTTACCGATACACCTCATTGACGTCAAGCTGCCAACCGTATCATTCCAATCACCGCCCGTCGTCCTCCGCGTTTGACATCGATGGTGACCAGCGAAACTGCTCTGAGGACTAGTTTGTGTATCGTGATTAGGAATACCGTAACTGAAAACGTTACTTAAGTGCACTGAAGCGTCAAAGAAAAGCCATCTACTAATTTACAAATGAAATCAATGTAGTAACCAGGGTTGTGTTAATAGCGCGTTCACCGAGAGCCACCATGGTAAGGCAAAATAACTTTAAAAAGTTGCAGAGAAAAGAAAGTGATAGAACGTCGCGACGAACCCGGCCAATGTAACTTCGCGTCAGGAATACAGCACCGGCTAGTCGCACAGCTTTTGTGCTCCTCATTTGCCTTCGTATCGCCCGTGTGTCATAGCAAAGCTTGCTGCCCGCACGTGCGGAGTTATCCACGATGATCCCGTTTTCAAATCTGCGCCAAAGCATTACTACGCGAACTAGATTTATCATTTGCCCCTTAAATAGTTCTAATTCAATAGGCAGTATAAAAGAGGCTTATTGTTTCCAGCGTGTGAGTAAGTGAAGTAAAATGAAACTCTCCATTTAGCCACGCCCATACGCTTATACCCATTATGGTCGCGTCAGTATACACGCACCTTCGCGCTTGAGTTGCGCGGCTCGAGCTGAAACAAAACAACGATTGGCATACACAGATGGAAATACCCCCCTCCCCTTCTCCGCACAGCTCCCTCTCCCCGTGGCTTTTGTCTTCATCGCGGATGACCACGGCTCTCCTCGGACATCTCAAGGCCGAGGTGACGCCAAGCAAACGGTGTTCTCGCTTCTCCGCTGACACGAGAAATAACCGCTGGGGCTCTGCAAGCGGAACCGATACTTTCGGTCGGGAGGACGCAAAGCGATAATTCTTCCTTAGTTGGCACCCCGAAAAGCCCTCCGGATCACTCCTCTCTTGCTCTCTCTCTCCTTTCTCGCACCCTTGGCGACGTGATAGATGGTAACGCGACCGTGAGACGGACTGGAAAGATCAGCGCCGGCATTACGCCGAGGCTGCTGCTCACGTGCGCGTGTTTAAGAGCCGCGAATCATGCAACGCCGAGGCACGCGTAAGGTTTCCTCCGAAAAATCACTAGAGGGAACTCTGGCGCTAGTGTCTACGGGAGCTGCGAGTGTTGCAGTTCATCCAGCTTGGTGAAAAGTGGTTAGTAAATGAAGTTGCCCAATTTTCGTCCTTCTAGCTTCAACTGGCTTCGTAACTTTATAGAGTAATCTTGTTCAGCGAAATATCATCATCACCATCGGCCTATTTTATGTCCACTCAGGGCGAAGGCCTCTGCCTGCGATCTCCAATTAACCCTGTCATGCGCCAACCGATTCCGACTTACGCCTGCGAATTTCCTAATTTAATCACCCCACTTAGTCTTCTGCCGTCTTCGACCGCGCTTCCCTTCTCTCGGCACCCATTCTGTAACCCTAATGGTCCACCTGTTATTTAACATACGCATTACATGACCTGCCCAGCTCCACCTTTTTTCTCTTAATGTCAATTAGTATAACGGCTATCCCCGTTTGCTATCCGATCCACACCGCTCTCTTCCTGTCTCTTAACGTTACGCCTAACATTCTTTGTTCCACCACTCCTTGCGGGAACCTTAACTTGTTCTGGAGCTTTTTTGTCGGTCTCCATGTTTCTGCCCCTTATGTTAGCCACGGAAGAACGCGCTGATTGTACACCTTTCTTTTCAATTATAATGGTAAGCTTCCAGTCAGGATCCGACAGTGCCTGCCGCATGCGCTCCAAACCATTTTTATTCTTCTGTGAATTTCCTTCTCATAATCAGGGTCCCCTGTGAGTAATTAACCTAGGTAAACTTACTCCTTCACGGACTCTAAAGGCTGACTAGCGATGCTAAAGTGTTCTTTCATTGCCAGGCTATTGATCATTATCTTTGTATTCTGCATATAATTCTTCAACCCCACTCATACACTCTCTCTGTTAAGGTCCTCAATCATTTGTCGTAATTCATCTTGAGTGTTGTTGAACAGGCCAATGTCATCTGCAAACCGATGGTTACTAAAATATTCGCCATTGATTCTCACTCCCAAGCCTTCTCAGTTTAATAGCTTGAACACTTCTTTCAAGCATACCTTGAATATCATTGGAGAGAATGTGCCTCCTTGCTTAACCCCTTTCTTTATAGGTCTCTTTCTAGTTTTCTTGTGGAGAACCAAGGTAGCTGTGGAATCTTTGTAGATATTTTCCAAGATATTTACGTAAGCCTCCTGTACTCCTTGATTACGTAATGCCTCTATAACTGCTGGAATTTCTACTGAATGAAATGCCTTTTCGTAATCTATGAAATCGACACACAGAGACTGATTGCATTCTGCAGATTTCTCGATTACTTGATTGATGACATGGATGTGATTCATTGTAGAGTATCCCTTCCTGAAGCCAGCCTGTTCTCTTGGTTGACTGAAGTGTTGCCGTTAGTCTATTTAAACTATCTTGGTGAATATTTTATACAATACTGGAAGTAAGGTAATGGATCTATAAGTCGTCATTTCTCCAGCGTCTCCCTCTTCGTGGATTAGTATAATGTTGGCATTCTTCCAGTTCTCTGGGACACTTGAAGTCGTGAGATATTTCGTATAAAGGGTCGCAAGCATTTCAAGCATCATGTCTCCTCCATCTTTGATTAAGTCGACTGTTATTCCATCTCCTCCTGCCGCTTTTCCCCGGTTCATGTCTTGCAAAGCCCTTCTAACTTCATTGATAGTTATGGAAGAAACCTCTGTAACCTGTTCATTACTACTTCGAATGGAGGTATCGTGGCTGCCCTGGGTACCATACATGTAAGTACAGAATTCTTCCGCTGCTTTTACTATATCTTCGAAGTTGCTGATGATTTACCCTGCTTATCTTTGAGTGTATACACCTTGGCCTGTCCTATGCCAAGTTTTCTTCTCAAGTATTTCATGCTGCGTTCATTTTTTACTGCTTCCTCAGTCTTTCTTACGTTATAATTTGTTGTATGCCTTATTTTCTTCTTGTTGATCAGTTTTGACAGTTCTACAAATTCTATCTGATCTCTTGAGTAGGACACTTTCATTATTTGTCGTTTCCTTATTAGGTCCTTCGTTACTTGGGAGAACTTGCCTACTGGTTGCCTTGGAGCCTTACCTCCAACTTGAATTGCTGCGTTTGAGGCCAGCCTAGTTACGCTTTCATTCACTCCCTCTATGTCATCGTTATCTCTCTAGCATGGCGTCCATATCATGTTTCCGGCTTTGAGATTCCTTCCGGCACATGCATTCAGCAAAAGCACGGCATTCGACACTTGAGTTTTGTTACCCAGCTGTGGCTGGGGCGTGGATTTGGACACCACGTATTGAGTTATGATTGCAACAATTCGCAAAGACCACCTATGTGCGCAGATACTAATCGTCTAGCTATGTTTACAAGATTATGTGTGCTTGATAAGTTAAAAAAGCACAAGGCGTACTTAATTAGAGCACACGGACGTTTCAAGCTACAAGCATGGCGATAAAGCAAATTCATGTATACTAACCATCACATCCATGTCAGCTGAAAAATCGCAGCGCCCGATTTCCCTTTAGTAATTTTAGAAAACCTCTGTGATAGTATGCCTCAGTCGAGCTGTGGGCGCTGGCGTCTAATTTTACTTCCTGCGTTTTACAAAACGCCGCTGCCTAACAGAAAATTAAGTGGAGCAGTTACGGCATTGGCACTTGTAGCTAAAGTTTTCGAGCAGTGCAGTACGGCCCTCTTGGTTGATTAGGTGGCGACGCCATCAATTTTGTGCCCAGAAAACGACCTTGGGTCGCAACAGAAACCTCAGACCGTAGCGTGGCCGAGGAGGTGTTCAGGTATTCTAGCAGGTAAAAGTCGCAGTTGCGCCCGAAATGCAAAGCGTTGAAAGCGATAGCAAAGTATTAGAAATCTACACGTAGTAAGGCTTGGAATGTTACCGGCCGTATAAATGACGTGAAACATTCGCTTACTAATGAAATCAACAAGCATGGTGTTCACGCCTTCGAAGGCAAACATGAACTGGTCTCAATCTATGACCGCGAATAATCTCTGTCACAACGCTGGCGGGATGAAGAGCGCCGGCTTCGGGAAGCGTCACAGCAAGTGGAGATCTTGCAACCTCCAACACTAGGCTCGCAGCAACACAGCCCGCCTCAGTGTAGCAGCCATCTCTTCCTTAATTTTCGCACCCGCCGCGGATTATCTCTAAGGTACGGCGCGTGGGCCACGTACTCGCTCAGCAAAGCGTTGCCAGCCACATTGTCAAAAAATCCTATGTTACAATACGCGGCCTTCCCCTTCATCGTACGTTTGATCCTACGAACCAACTTCCTGTTCGAATGATAAATTACATGATTAAAAGAACAGGACTGGTAGTATTGAATATAGGCTGATCTGGACGCTCCCTCCAGATCATGGACGCCCCCTGCCATCAGCTATAAAAGGAGCTGTAACAAGTGCGAAATTCGTCAGTACGGAGCGGTCCAGGCAACTGGAAGCATCGGCAAACGTTAATCGTTTTCTTCAAATCGTGCAGGCAAATCAACTTGGATCTTTTCATAATAACCCACCAGAAGTGCCTGGATCGCTCCATGACTGCTCTTTTAGAGCGTTTTTTTTACTGTCTGTCCAGTGCGAATTGCCTTTGATAATGACGGACAAGCCACCGACTACAATTACGGAATTGGCAAAGTTGCTTACTGATCTATCAGGCAAGGTTGACTCGCATGGATCTACTCTGAGAGATGAGATGCAACAGATAAGGGAATCCCTTCATTATTTGAACTCTCACTTTGAAAGTTTCAAGGCAGCAATTGATGCTATGAAGAAAGAACAAGCGTTGCTAATAAAAGAAAATAATGAACTACGAAGTAAGCTTGAAAGCACCCGCTATGAAATAATCGAGCTGAAGCAATATACACGACAACAAAATTTGGAAATCAAGGGACTTCCCTTAAAACGAAACGAAAACCTCGTCGAAGTATTCACATCTGTTTGTCAAAAGCATGACATTTCTCTTATGGAAACAGACTTTGATGTGATTCATCGTGTTCCCAGTAAAGATAAGGATCGGCCAAATGTTGTAGTTAAGTGCATGTCTCGTTCTATTTGAGAACGCATAATTAAAGGTTTCAAAAAGAAAAAGATACGCCCTCAGGATTTTGGATACGATGGCTCAGCGAATGTGTACGTTAACGAGCACCTCTGCCCCGAAATGAAAACACTGTTAGGGAAAGCTATCACCAGGAAAAAGAAAAACAACTGGAAATTTGTCTGCGTAGCAAACGGAAAAATTCTCGCCCGAAAGGCTCAGAATGCACGCGTTGTCAATATTCGTAATGATAACGACCTATCACTTATTTGTTAGTTTTTTGCATTAACATGGCTACCATAGTTCAGTCTGCTATTGACTTCCTGAACAGTTCCTCCTGTTACACTTTAATTCATTGTAATGTGCGTAGCTTGCTCAAAAATATTGGCCTAAGCTAAGCTCACCTAAGCTTAAAATTGATAGGTCACATTTTTTATTGATATGATATAAGGAGGTGTTGACGCACAATTTAAGGCGCCGGCTATTCCTTAGCTCTTGAATGGGTCTAGCCTACAACATACATAGTTCAAGGTTTCATATGAAAGAACCTTTTCATACAAGCACCAGAACTTGTGAAGCAACGCTTTCACAGTAACACCATGAAGTAAGAAATACATGGTGCAAACAATATACAAGTTAAATGACTCCACAGTTCTGTCGAAGAAACTCTCAAAATTCCAAATGATACTGTCGCCTAACAATAGTCTCTAGTCAGCGAATGGTGCATACATCGTGTAAATACATTATCATATATAGTCACAACATAACAGTCAACATAACATGATCCACAAACACATATATATATACAGCGGCATTGTAATAAAATGAACATTAAAAGCGTTAATACCGGCCAACAATGCCGCTGTCTTCGAACAAACTTTTTAATGCTTTTAAAGCGCTCTTCTGCAAGGCCGTTGTTAGCCAATAACAGAAAAGTTTCTTTAAACTGTAAGGTCTGTGGTCTCATGTAATTTAAGTCGGCGTCTTGGTGTGTCGCGATGTGGGCAATCTGGAAGGAGGTGGTGTATGTCCTCATCTACAAATCCACAGTCACATTCGGGGGTTTCCGCACGGCCAATTCTATGTTAAAAATGTTTTGCATACGTAGTGCGTAGCTTTGATCAATTAATAAGGGTTTCCATATTTCTGTCTAATGACAATGAAAATTTCCATTTAATAAACGGATCAATACGATCACGTTTGTTCGCTGAACATTAATAGCAAATGTAGTTTGCAGAACTACGATGAATTTGTCATGGTGTCGTGGAGCTGTTGATTTGTAAACATTGTGTTTAAGTTTTCTATCTTACCCACTTTCGGGAATTTCGGCAAAGACCATGAGGCAATAAATCAAGGTTCTGCTTCGTGCAATCAGTATAATATAGTATCCTTTCTTAAATGCAACCGAGTCAAATGAAATAATTTCTGCGTTTTACATGTTATTTGCATATAACAATCGGTGTTGACACCGAGGTGAACGTTCCTCTGAACGCGCGTGTTATGCAGCACTTGCAGTTCTCGCTCAAAGCTAAACAGCGTCCAGTAGGAGCAACACTTGTGTGCCATAAGATAAGCGTGACTTATGGTTCGAGGAAGTTATGCACGAGGATCAGCATCTACTGTTATCCTGCAAATTCCGTCCGAACAGGCCAACCAAAAGCATGTTTTGTTCATACATATAATGATTCAACTTCATATTCTTATATTCATCGGGTACAATTGGTTAGATATCGCGCATTCTCTGAATTCCCCGAGGTTTATTTTCGAGATAAATAAATAATGCCAGCGCAAGAGAAAATACCCTACATCTCACTCAAAAATTTCCGGACGGCCTTGTGGCCCTTCCTAGCTCCGAAAGTGCTGAAATTACCCCGATCTAGGGTAATTACCCTACTGTTGGCAACACTGGTTCAACCACTCGAACAGCTATGCGCATATGCGTTTTTGCGTATATGTTTACGTGCGTGCGTGCATTTGATTAAATTTCCATGGCACCTGACGCTGGCACTTGTTATCCGATGTGTACACCTCTCGAAAGGGAGTCGCGTGTGCACTATTCCTACAGTTGTTGCCGCCTACAGAATATTTACTATCCAGCAAACAGCAGCGGTGAATGAAAGCACAAAAACAGTTCCTTGCTACAGCATAGCTATTCGTAGTTACATGTGCATAAGCCGTCGGATCGGTTAAAAAACGAAAGGACGAAAAGAAACATACGCATGACAATTGTTTTCTTTATTGTTTTTTTTCTGCGAGCAGAGTGAGAAGGAATGTGTTGCTTCATGGCGAAGGCTGTGATATTTTTGTACGCTAATATTGTCACACGTACATTGCTTTTCATTTTACGGTGGTCACATTCACCGAATTATTGATGTTAAATCTTTGCTGTATAGCATCACTCGTTTGCCATAACGGAAATATTGTGAACACTGTTGCCATTTCCATGTCAAGACAGGCCTCTCTAAAGAGAGCGTACGCGAAACCAAGTAGTTTAGGTCATCCCCGGACCTAGCCGTCAACCAGCGCTTGCTATGGAATATACAATGGCACGTGTATAAATAACAGACAAATCTTTAATATTGTTATTCCATTCGATGACCGCTGACAGTGTTAGTCACTATTGTGATTTCACACGCTGACCGTGTGGGCCGCTACCGTTATGCCTCCAGTGTATAAAATCACGCAGTGTCGCGTTAGAATGTTGTTCATCTCTTCTTCTGGACGAGATGAACCTCGGTACCCTCACATCAACTTGGCAGTATGTTCTTGTGAAGAGGCTTAAGCACTATAGTCACTACCGTACGTACGTATGGTAGTGACTATAGTGCTTGGTATAAGTGATGTCAAGTGGCTCCTCGCGACGTCAAGGAAAATGCGGCCATGCTTAAAGCCTCGTCTTCCACCTCGAATACAAGCGTCCTTCAACGTACCAACGAAAACAATGACTGTTGAAACTCACATGCTCCGTTGGCGCCATTGCACCAGTGGAATTAAATAGGCCAGAAGTGAGAAAAATGAAACGAGCAATGAAATGAACATTAAAACGGCGATAATGAAAACGTAGTCGATGTCCTGACAGGCATGTACTTGCGCGAGTAGATGGTGCACCACAGTCGGTTCAAGTGAGCGTCACCTGTTGCCTAGAAACCGCGGTCCCAATGTCTGCTAAGCCTCGCAGATACACACGCCTCACATACCTGTGGAGCTGCCACCAACGTAATCATCTTCGTTAGTTGTTTTTCTCTTTCTTTTTCAATCTGGATCTTTGGCACACCCCGCGTTTCTAGTTCATTTTATAAATTACTACAGCGTGCGTTTGTATGACCGCTGCCGAAGTGTTAATGGCTCGTCTGCCTTTTCTCTACAGCACAGCGGTGTCCTGATAACGAAACAGATAATGAGAAGCTTCTGAGCTTCCACTGCCGGCACTAAAACGGAACAGGTCCACTGCGCAACGAAACAACAAAGAAAGGCACAGACAAAACAGAAAAAAGTGGACACGATGGTCTACTCCACACAAAAGTAAGAACAGCAGATATGCTATGGGAAAAACTAATAAGCTTGAAATAGTGAGCCCGGACAAGCAGCTTACGTGCACGTCGCCACAGACACGTACCCGTCTCGACCACAAACGAAAAGTGAAAAAAGGAAGGAAAAAGAAAAAGCAAGAAAAAGAAATGAAAGACAAAAAGAGGAAAAGGGAAAAGCAGAAGGAGAAGAAGAAAATATGCGGCCGCGACAAAACGGACTTCGAAGCGACGGGGTTCTGGGGGTCGGTGCGCTGGACTGCGTGGACTCTGGCGGACGATAACAAAGAGCCAACCGCTTGCAGCCGCTAGGCCGCTTGACTAGAAAGCAGAGTGACATCGCGCTGTCAGCCTTTTGGACACGCTGATTCAAAACACTGCTCCCTGTTCCTTCTTGCAGCTTAGATGGACAAACAAAAAAGAAAGAAAACACACAACGCATAACAATATACGCGTGGAAGCAGTCTCGGAAAAGAAGCTACTGCATGCGCCTAAATTTCGTGACTCCCTTTCATCGTGATTCTCCTCCTCATACTCTCTCTTCTTCTCGTTCGTATTTCTGCAGCTCTTACATTTATTTATTTATTTTTTGCCTGGTGTGCCTCCACACAAGCAACGTATGTTTCCGCGAAATTAGGCGAGAAGCTGGATTACAGCGCTTCCGTGGTGCTCGGGCACGATCCTCACGCGCACACATCATTTACTCGAACACAACTAGGACTGCAAAACTACATAATACGAACTACGGTTAACTAGATTCACTTCCTCCCTTATTTTAGTCTGTCCCCATCTTCCACACGCGTCCACAGGAGTGTCTCTGGGGACGCGTTGGTGCACGGACGTGCCGGCCATGCTTAAAGAGAAGCCACGATTTCCGAATTCTGATGGGTCCGGCGGAAAAAAGTAGGAAGTAGGAGAATGAAAGAGAATGTGAGAAAGAGAGAGAGGGAGAGGGAGAGATGAAGGGAATGCATGAAAAAAGGAGCAACGTAAACTAAGAGCAGCCAGACAGAGAGAGGTTCATATCAACGGAGGCACACACCGCACTGCGCAGACAGGACGCGGAGCCTGCAAGATTTGGGTACAGAGAGAAACCGGCAAGGCCAGCTCCGTCTGGGTCCTAATGCGAAGAGTGGTCCCGAGATCAACCCTCTTATACGTTCAGAGCCAATGCCGCGACGTGTATGGGAACGGGACAGAGGCGATCAAGAGGAAAAGCGGGGCGTCAGATTGAGGAGTCGACCGGTGAGTCCTCATCCTCTTCCAGCACCTCCTCCTTCTCACTCATCTCGTCGTCAGCGCCGTCGGCGCCATCCTGGACTTGGGAGTCGCCTATCGTAATCCCTTCCGCCGTTTTGGCGTCCCCTTAATTGTTTTCGCTTCCCCCCTCTCTCCTACTCGTCCCATTTTTATCCTGGCCAAGCAGGCAGGCAGGCGTCGAGGGCACAATAGGGACGTGCTCAGAGCTCACTGCAGAGCAGAGGTGGTGGCTCCGCCGCACGGTGAAGATTCGGCGACGTTCGCGGAAGAGAGAGCCCTGGAAGCGGCATTAAGGCATCCCACTTGGAGTGCCGTTTACGTGCGAAGTAATAAGACACCATCTTTGAGAAGCTTGCTTGTTGCTCGTTTGCAATCGCTCTATTTGTGCGGCGAAGAATGAGAAAGAGAGCGCGAGAGAGATAGAGATAGAGAGAGAGTGAGTGTGAGAGAGATAGAAAGACAGAGGTTAGCCAGTGTAGACCGGCTGGTGACCCTGTGCTTGGGTTAGGAGTAAAAAGAATTATTGACGATAGAAATAGACACAAGAAAAAAGAAAATCACTGTACGTGATTGCTATGTGGCGTGCCACACTTGCGAAGGTCTATCAGGAAGTGTACTTGTCCTCAAAAAGAGAAAGAGCGCGTTCAATGCCTTCTGTGTTGAGGACGCTCCCCAACAGTGTCCGAGACTTCATGTTTCCGACAAATAGCGATTGCCCAATCTCTCTAATGGCGTCGAAAGTTCTGTTCTAGGCGCACTTAAACAAGCCTTTCACAAAGAAGATGTTTATTGTTTATTTATGGTGATGGAGTAGTCTTATCTCAGCGACTATCTGTTCATTTGGCCTGTGATGAAACGGCGACATGAGGCACTGGAGAGCTGTCTTGTAGCCAAAGAAGACGGACCATTCCTGTTACGATTCTTGAGATATGAGTTCCAAAACGGCTTGGAGGGCAGTGAGTTCTACAGCCGTCGATGAGAAAGCACGATAGAGATTCATTGAAGAAGACAAGATGAGCTGCTTAGTGATTGTATAGTTGCACTGGGTTGTAGTAGAGAACCAGCAGAAGTCAAAAACAACTGCCTCTAGTCCTGTTTAAAAAAGAACAATGAATAGGTGCAAGCGTTTGACACATACATCACAAGTGACCTTAAGTCTGGTATTTGAGGCCGAAGCATCATACAGACAGGTATGAGCTTCATATACAAACTAGTGCGTAGAACTGCACATACCTGGGATACATGCGCATGCATCGACTATACCTCCCACGATGACTCGACGGCTATCACGTTCTGCCATTGAGTACAAAGTCACTGCACTAATAGTATATGGCAGCAATATAAGCCACAGATCAGTGAACGTTTGGTGTTCCAAACAAGCTGAAATTTCTCATTATACTGCATGTTTCATATCGCACTTGTAACGTCAAGATGTAAGCTAATTTCATTCAGTCGAAATAGAAAATTTCGCACCACTCTGCACCAGCTAGACGTAATACCTTAATCGGTGAGAACCATGGTCTCGCATATAACAGCCGCGGAAGGCCGCAAAAGCGCTGTTACGATTTCTGAAGTCAAGCAGACAAAACGACCCTACTGTGACAGAACGCTGGGAATGTTATTTTCATTACGTCGTGGCTTCAGTGCACATCATCAGCTCGACATTCCCTTCTTCTCTTAACCTCACATCCAATTTCCCCTTCCCCCGGTGCAGGGTAGCCAACCGACCGCAGTCCTGGCTATCCTACCAGCATTTCACTCTTTTTCTGCATCTCTATTTTCAACCAACACAAAGCACACGGCAATTGCGCCGCCGAAGGGCAGCACTACAATATGCACCGGACCGGGGCTTCGCGCCAGCAGCTCGACACACGTGGCGCTGCATTCTCATATTTCGTGGCCTAATCCTAACACTTGCGGCGCCCAGTCATAACGAAGTTCTTCGGAAAGATCGGCTTCTAAAGGGGTTGCAGAATTTCTGACGCCTGACTAGGCGCAAATAACGGCGCCGCTACAGAACCGCCCGCGCCCCGCAGTTCGTACGCCAATAACGCGGTCGCGACGCGGCATCGTTGACAGAAGGGCGAGGACGCGGGGCCCGCGCAAGCTGTCGATGGCTGTCAGCCTTCGTCTGCCCCCCCCCCCCCCCCCCCCCCTCTCCTCCTCATGGGGCAGTTCTTGAGCGTGATGCCACTACGGTCAAAGGCTCGGCTTGGATTGTCCCGCATCGCTGCCGAGTCGAGCGTGAGGAAGGATAATTAAATGGTGGACAGCAAGGGGGCTCACCCGCGAACGCGCATATTGGACGGACAGCACGGCTTCCGACGTGCACAGGACTTCCGTGCATGACCCTCACAAATGAGTATGGCGTAGTAAAGAGTCCTGCGAGCCTTACTATACTGCATTTCTCACTGTACTATCCTTGGCTTTGTCAGGCGTGAGAAGCAAGGAGAGAAAAAAAAGCAAGCGCCGCGCGATAGGCTAATCAAACAGGCACGGAACAACCACTGGCTGCAATTTGAATGAACTAAACGCGGGCAAAGATAACAAATACAGGGACCGGGTAGGTTTTCAGAAATGGTTGACTGTTAAACAGAGGCTAACTCCACGTTAAGGTGCCGATGAGAGATAGAAAGAGAGACAGCGAGAGAACGAGAGAGAGAGAGGATGCATCGAAACGCAGTGACGTTAAACAGAGGTAGCTCTCATTGGCTACTGTGCATGTGGGGATGGGGTAAGGGAACAGAAATAGAAAAGACAGTTCCAATTAATGAGAATCACCCAATCAATTGTGCTGAGGAGGACTGCACGGGTTATACATTTTCCAACCCCCCTGGGCTTAATGCGTTAAGCCTAAGAGTAATGGCCTGCACGTGTCGTAGTGCACAGGATTTGAAAGGCATGCGCTAGAATAATGGCCAAGCGTCATGCTCTCCCCCGCGAGAACTTATCTTTTACTGTTTGTTGCTCGTCAGGAAGGAAACGAAACTCCTGCTAACGACACTGTTATTGTTAAACATGGTGCCGACTCTCGAAAGGCTGCCACTGTCGCAAGCTGAGAAAAAGCGTCGATAAGGAATATTCGACTACGAATGACTGGCGGCCGAATAGGGGAAAAGCTGGTCCCTTGCTTTCTTAAACATAGTCCAGCCGGTCGTTTTTGAAAAAAGCAGTGACGCCACTACGGGGCACCTGGTAAAAAAAATGAAATTTAGATTGTTGAACTTGTTAAGGCACCGTAAACATATAACCGGTGGACCGTTCAGGCATATATTCGAAAAAGAAAGAATTCTTTATTGCAGGAAGCGCTCTCCTATCGCCTCATGCCATCGTTCTTTAATCATTGAGCAATTTCTTTGTGAAGGATCTAGTGAGACAAATAATACCAACGTTTCCATGTTTATCAAGATAAACCAAATTAATAATCCTAAAGAAAGAACGATAGGAAACACGCAAGAGCGAACTATACAAAACGCCCTTAAATGCAAGCATGCGTGCGTACTTGCGGAGAGAAAGGGGCGGAGGGGGTAAAAAGGGAATGAGGCAAAGTAACGTGCTGACTAAGGGTGCAACTTGCGGACAGTTTTTCAGAAGAGCAGTTCTTCCAGTATTTGGTGCTCAGGCAGCAAGAAGAGAGAAAAAATCCTAGACAGAAATAAAAACAAACAGGAATAAAACCTCGGTTTTTTTTTTCTTTAGGAGCAGTGACACGTTGGGTCCACTGAACGGACGCTATCGAACACTACGCCCTTTCTCTATTATCTGCCATCGAGGAAACGACGAAAAACTTTGTACAGCATGTACATACAGGAATAAAGAAAGGCCGAGAAAGACAGATGTGCAGCGACAAGAGGGGCTGAGCTGGTGTCATCGCCACCGCCGAGTCGAAGCGTCACGTCGACCCGTTAATAATAAGGCAGAGGTCCTACACCGCAGTGGGCGTGGTCGGGCTCGTGTAAGCGCGCGAGCACTGCCCCCTATATTGAGCGCACCTACTGCCGCCACGGCGTATCTTTGTTTCTCGCATATTTTTTTTTTCGTTTGTTTAAGTCTGTTTTATCACGGCGCGATGAAGAAACTTGAGCAAGCTGTTCAATTGCCTATGAAAATCATTATTGAGCCGCCTAGTCCCCCCTCAGCGACATGCTTAACGTCCCCATGCGTGTATGCGGACGTATTTGTTGCGATATCGCTATAATTCGCGCATAAATTTCAGCGATAGCCATTACACGTATAAAGGCAGAGGAAAAGGCGTGCCAGATTAACTGCACTTGTTTCGAAATTTAGCCCCACTTAACTGCGTTTTCTCAGTCAGCAACAGAGTTAAACCATTCAGAATATAAAAAAAGGAAACTGTGGTACGTAATTACGTTTGTGCGCGAATTTCAACTAGCAGGGCGGTTTGTGGTTACGACCGACTAGGCGGATTAATGGCAGCACTCTTCCTCGGTGCGGGCATTTGTAAATGCTATTTTCGGACGGTGTGCCTGCGCAAAAGATATTAATCTAGACTTAACGGCTTTTATAATAATTAAGTTTAATCTTAAAAGTGTCGTGTATTAGCTCATCGCAGAACGTTTTCCAATTAGGTAGTGTTTTTCATTTCCACATTATTATTACTTTTTTGAGGGATCGGGGAAGAGAGATGGGCATTTAGAATGGCGATTCACTCGAGTTAAACCAAATCAGGTGAGGCTGACTTCTTTGGCGGCATAATTTTAAACCGGGAATATGAAAGGCTGCCTTAGCCTACAGTGTAGGGCAAAAATTTAATTCCAATCTCTTACAATGTTTGCTGTTCACGGGCAATAATATTCACCAATATAGCATCCAGAATACAATGGGTCTCCCTGAGCATGCCTTTCTTGTCGCGGAATGTATCCCAAGCCGCTGTTCCCAGTTGCCAACTTCTCTGTAGTGCACGTGTGTAACAGTTAAGGCGGAGGTAATGACGTGTGTTTCACACCGCGATGACTCCGTCGGCATGACATTGTACACCTGAGCACAAGGTTGTCGGTTCGGTTCCTGGTGGTGTGGGCCGCATTATAAGGGAGGTGGAATGCAAAAAAAAAAAGAAGGATGCGCTCGCCTGCCGATATTGAAGTGCGCGGCAAAGAACTCGGGCGGTGAAAATTAACCCGCAGCCCGCCACTTCTCACAGCTTCTGCGTTACTTCAAGACTAGCCAACCAGACGCATTTCTGGTTAACGTCCTTGCCGTCTGTGTTTCTTTCCTCCTTCTCCTCAAGTCATTGCATAAAAATGGCCACGAACGCAGCCTGTGACCACTGTGGTGAAGACAAAGATGTCTGTAGATGTCTGTAGAACTTCTCTGCAGTGATTGAACGTAACTCAACGGGCATATCGTCGAAAAATGATATTTCTGTTGGGCACAAGAATTTCAATGACTTTCGCTTAGCAAATTCTGGAGGGTACACCCTTTCAGTAACATGCGTATTTACGGTACTTAGCCACAACATGTTTGCTGAGTTATGGCAGTATTTGGGAAGGATTAAAACACTGCCATAACGCAGTATGGAAGTTGCGAATAAGTACCTAATTACGCTTGTTATTTGAAGAGCACGCTCTCTCGACGTTGCTAATGTAAAGTTGCTCAAATTCGGGCGTCCTTTTCAAATATCCCTTCTAAATATGCTGCCCTTTGAGTTACGCTCGCGCATTGCGGTGAAGTTGTGGTGACAGACGACCGCCGGGGCACAGGTCGAAATTCCTGGGTATGTGCGCACAGATGGTCGCTCAACGCTGTGCTCAAGCAGTTGACGACCGACCTCTGTCGTCAGGGATAATTTTACAACAGAGAAGTTACTCGAAGACCGTGAAAGCAATACTGAGCTTTTTCGCGATCCACCGGACTCAGTGATCGCCTGTAGTCGTGATCGCCAGTCTATTTATGTCAACTGCCAGACAAATTACCCCTGTCTTGCACCAACTGACCCCGTCTTATGCGTGTAAACGTTTCTATTTCATCACACCACCTCGTTCTCTGCGACCATCGACTGCGCTTCCCTTCTCTGGGCACCCGTTCTCTGAACCCGATAGAGCACCGGGTGACATCTTATGGAAGAAAAACAAAACAAAATTAAAAAAAGAACTAGAAGATAAAATAACAAACAGGAAAAATTTTTAGACTTTCTATGCTCTGAATGCCTACAGCAGTTACTATAGTTTTCTTGACTTCTCCACCTCCTCCCTCCTTTTTAACTACCAACTCCCGTGCAGAGTAGCAAACGGGATGCTTGCGTCTGGTTAATCTCCCCACCTTTCCTCTTTCTGTTTGCCAATATACATTGTCTGTGAATAATAATAATAATAATAATAATAATAATAATAATAATAATAATAATAATAATAATAATAATAATAATAATAATAATAACTATTACCATCATCATTCGTGGAAGCATATAAACACCTCGCATAGAGAAAGGGACGTTGGCTAGCAATTGTCTGCTTTAAGAGACATGGCGCCCAACAGCTTGAAGACTCAGAAAATAAAGTGAAAAGAAGAGGAGAGCACACCACAACACATCATATTCCCTTTATCAGACTCCGGACGAGAGTCTGGTCTTGCGATTGACAATAGTTCTATTACAACTTTGTGAGCCTTGCACCGAGTTGAAGCCCGACCTTTTGGAGAGATCGCTGGGCGCGCTTCGAGCAAAGTCGCGCTACTGGAACTTGCCCAGCAGCACACAGCGCCAACTGTTCAAAGCTTGGCCATTCCAACAGTAGGTAGGTATTCAATTCTTTCGACGCAGTGTCCACAAGCAGGACACGAAGGGCTCCGTGCGATTCCTCGCCGTTGAAGGCGACGTGCTACAGTGACGCATCCCAAGTGTGTAACTTGAGCTACAGACAAAAAGATAGAGACCGTACTACAGCGCGCCATGTTTTCAACACAACCGTCTGCGCCACCTGGAATATTCACTGCACCTTTGCATTCCATCCGGACTATGCCGTTGATAGGCAACCATGCTTTGTCGGGTGCGGCTTGGAGTAACCTTCACGAAGTCTTTCGCCTTCCATATTAGGATGGCAGCCAATGCTGCGTGTGATCACTGTAGCAGTGAGAACCTTCGCCACAGAAATCCCGCAACACTATTCTGCATCACGGAAAATGAGAATACCTTGTTTGCTATCATTTCTAGACAAGGAAAATACGTTCGTACAAAAAAATTCAATGTTAGTTAAGTATTCACTGAAGTGGAATAAAAATAATTAGTTAGAATTTGCTTAAATATCCACAACATAATCAACGCTATATAGCGCATCTAAAACGGTACTACGTGTTTTTTGGTTAAGTTTATCGCGTTTGAATCGGAATTTTAGGCTTTCGAACTGTGCGCATACAAAATGATACGTTGGGCTTTGTGAGGTTAAGCCCAATCTTTGCGACTGTCGTCAATACGATATACATACCCTACGCCTTTTTAAATTCCTACCACGCTGATTAAACTGCAACTACGAGTCATAGTTACTCACGCAGAGCTGAAAACAAGGTTTTGAATTGTTCAGCATGAAGGTACGGCCTTGCAATATGTCCCAGTTAACGAGTCGAGTTTATCCTTAACCAAGTGCGCACGAAAATAAACGCGCACTCCCGTATCTGGTAGTTTGGCAAGACCGAAAAGAAAACTAGAAGCTGAGCCATATTTTTTGCTGTTGACCCAAATCGCACCAGTCACACTTTCATTGTGAAATACCCGTCAGATATTGCAATCTGAAGCGCCCCATGAAATTGCGCAAGGGTCACGTGGTAAAACAAAAGAGACTATGCAAATTGCAACGTGACGCTTGGAGAGACGTTAAAAAACAGGCGAAACATGAGAACTTGAAATGATAATTCAGACCAAGCGAAAAATTTCGAAGGTGATTCTTTACCCCAAAATTTGTTACGCTTTTGTCTTAGTACCACGAAAAGCTGTGCGCCAGTCTTACCGATGCTGCTTTTGTGTATGCAAATTATGCAAATGTCATCACTTGATGCAAGCCCCAATTACCGTCAAGCCTCGAGTACGCTGACGTGGCAGCCGGAAAGTGCTTCAAACTTTGTTTTCTTTTTTTCGCCGACAAATAATGTTTTCCTCGGGATCCAGTAACTGACATCGGAGAACATTGAGAACTTGATTTTGACGTCTTATTTCATTACACACACACACAAAAATATCATTTTATAAGCTTATCACGAAGCGCCCAGGGTGCTTTCGTACACTGGTCGAAAGCAGACTGAACGAAGTTTGCATAATGAAAATTTTCAAAGTATCAGATTACTGCCTGTGGGCCGCTTATTTGCCTCTTATGTGCCTGTTTAAAAAAAAATTAAAGCGAGAATGAGGGGCAAAATAAAAAGAAAATCTAGACAAGCACAAGTAAAATTGAAGCATTTGCGAATGTGTGCTTCTAATTAGCTTCCCGCCTGCTAGAACAACTTGGCTGTCGGTGCTAAGAAGCGCTTTAGTAATAAGGGCAGAATATTAATAAGGGTGGCACAGCTTCAAAATAATGCCAAGAAAAGCAAATAAGAACGTAGCAGTTACAGCAGTATGCCTACGGATAAAGGGCTAAATTCGCACGTCCCTAAGCTCCAGGTGTTTTTTACATGTTCCCACGCCCCAACGCTTGACGCTGCGCCGTGAGAATGGAGGTACAGGACATACTTGTCGATGCTTTGAGATTCACGAAGACGAGGTCTACAAAACTGACTGACACAGGACTGGATATATTTGACCTTTTCGACTCCCTCAGTAACATTACACCTACCATCGCACAATCGTGCCATCTCGCGATCAGCTAATCCCAGGAAAGCGGTGCATATCGACTAGACCATGAGACCTACAGTGATTTTATACGCTTGCTAGCTTTGTTTTTCTTATACGGCATTAGTGTTTCCGAAAATAGTACAAAAGACATGGCCAACGACTCAGAAGACGACCACACAGGCACTGACTCGCAACTGAAGGTTTACCCCAGAAACAACAGGTATGACTAAAAAAAAAAAGAAATGTGCGCTGAGTCCCTGAGTTGTTATTTTCTAAACTTCTATATTTGTTGCTTCCGGAACAGACCCTCAGCTACGAGTCCTTGCTTGTGCCATCGTCTACTAGGTCTGTGTGCGTGTCCTTAGCTCTGTATTTTTTTTTCGAACGCTGGATCCACAACAAACTACCCAGCTCTTAGTGTTATTCGGCGTGCCTTTTATTTTGTTTTCGCAGTGATGCTTTCATTGCAAAAGAACGGGAGTTAGTGTTTAAATTATTGAGCCAACGACCAAGCTCGCCGCTGATAGAGGATTTTCGTAAACATGCAAGGATGCAGCTTACAATCTGAATAGCGCGGGTGTCTCGCCCGAGCGCAAGATGGACAGGAGTAACGTGAAGATGAGCCGCAGCCTTCTGAGACCCCAATTACAATTGCAGCACACTGCGCTGTTCGCGTAAAAATGGCCTTAACTGGTCCTATTGTTTCGAATTTCAGAAAGCGAAGTGCGTGTGATGTTTAGAGAATCAGAGGGCAGGAAATGGCAAAAAAAATGACATAAGCTTCCTTTTTTTTAAAACAGGGAGCAATCCCGTAATGTCGAGCATCGTATGATCTGATATCAGACGTTTAGCTGTTTACCAACAGCTAGCACCCCTCCAATTATGCTGAAGCGACACTCCTCAATACTGTGCCTCGCTATTTATTGAAACATCAGTACGACTGCCCACAGGCCATGGCTCGTGCTGAAAACAAGTGAATATTTTTCGCATGTCTTTTATTTCTCTTTCTTTATATCCATTCGCCAGAGTGCCTAGAGGGAAAAATGAAATAGAGAAATACAGGGACTCTTAATTACTGCAGTGATCATCTGCTGTGTACATGTATGATGATCGTGGTCGGCTGAGTTTGTGTGTTTGTGCTCTGCGCGTCTATTTCGGTTTTCTTCGTATCTTTCTAGCTATTTTCCGGTAGCAAATCGGATTTTTCATTCCGGATAACGTCCCTACCTTTCTCCTTTATTTGGCTCCTCTTCACCCCCCCCTCTCTCTCTCTTTACAAAATGGGTGTTTATTTTTACTGTTTTGTAAACCACACCAAACGCCTCGGTACTCTCTGTAGTAACTTGTGTCTCATGGAAATAAGGTAGCGTCTCTTATGTAACGGCTGGTATCCCGCCGATGATGACGCACGGGAATTCGTGAAAGAGCGAGTCTCGAGTCACGTTCGATCTAAGACAAAGAAGGCACGACAGAAATCTCCACTTCAGCGCACACACGTGATTCTTCAGAATCACTGGACACACAAAGGAGAAATCAAGCAAGCAAGCAAGCAAGCAAGCAAGCAAGCAAGCAAGCAAGCAAGAAAGAAAGAAAGAAAGAAAGAAAGAAAGAAAGAAAGAAAGAAAGAAAGAAAGAAAGAAAGAAAGAAAGTGTAGCACTACGTATCTCAAAGCTAAGCGTTAGCCGCCAAGGGACAGTGTTCAAACAAAAGCAGGCCGGGTTAACGATTTTGGCAAACGTTTTAACGGCAAAGGAGGGAAGAACGGCGGAGGAGAAGGACAAAGAAGAAAAGAAAGGCGAACGACCGGAAGAGAAGGTGCGCATCAAAGACTTTTCCGTTCTCCACTTCGATCACATTTCGGGACGATCCAAATACACAGCTCATGGGGGCGCCGTTGCCCGCAGCCTCGAATTTTTAAGCGCAAATTTCCACGGCTAAGAAGCCCTTCCCCTTCTTCGACGTCATAATTTCTCTCGGCTTCTTCGGCGAGATTTCTTCCAGAGCACCCCCCTCCCTCCCCCTTAATGTATATATACCTCCCATTTCCCACTCTCCCCTCAGTCCCAGCGATCCAGCCCTCCCCTCCAGGTTCGACACGGGCCTAATTAAATCACGAAGAACCCGCCCGACGAAGCCTGGCCGCTTTAAGCGATCAAGTGCGACACACGGATTCACTTTGCCTTTCGCCGGTTCATCTTTTGTGCACCATCTCTTGGCCTTATCGCTGCCCCTGCCGAAGCCTGTCTTTCTCTTTTATCTTTCATAATGTCACACTGAGCGGCTACTTTATCTGTTCTTGTTTTTAACTTAGTCTTGCAGCAGTCATCTGCGCTCTCCCCAGTGTTTCTCAATCACTTATTTGTTCTTTCTTTTATTGATATCCCTGCCAGCAGTAGCCACGTTCGAGATCTGCGATATCTGAGCTGTCATTAAAACTCTCGAACTACGTTATCGTCTGCGTTTTCTTCCCGCCAAATGCACTCATCGTGGTAGCACTATTCTCGCACCAACTGAAATTTAATTATAGGCACTTTTCCTATTGTTTTGTTTTTTTAGTGTGACAAATTCGTTTTATTTTTACTATTCTTACGTGTGAATGGATTTTTCGAAGCTCTGAGATATTTACGAAAGACTCTGTGATCGTTAGCAGATAACCACGTAAGTGCCCCGACACTCGCATAAGGGCGCAGGTCCAGGTATTATGAGCCCAGTAAATGCAGTTCTTGTCCTCAAGTACTCTCTTTATCACTTGTAGTCTACCATTATAGTTGTGTCCCACAAGTGCAATTCTTTGACCTCTGTATCTCTGCCACCTGTGTTGCAATTTGGTGCGAGCTTATAATTATTTTCTTGTCGTAGACACGTGAACGGGCGCCTTGCGAAGCATCGCCTCGGTGTCGGCATCGTGCGGCGGCCGATTCTCATAGCTTTTATTGCTTAAGTTCTTTTCGACAATAAAGTTTTCTGCCACATAAATATCTGACAACTCCATTTATATGCGCAAGCAAACCTTTTATTATTGTCCTGAAATAAACTGGTGGTGACTTTCTCTTTTTTTTAATTATTGGAGTAGATTTTCCCGGGAATGCTCTTTGGCAGTGGCTACGGCTGATAATTCTAACGGCGAAAACCAGAATAAGCATGGTTGAAGTACGGATGCGCATATATGACCAACCGAATGAAGAAATCAATGAGCACGAGCTAGAAATCAATAACGAAGAACAGAAATCATAAAGCGTTGTGACGCGGATGAAATGACAAATGGGATTTTTCACTCAGACGGGCCATGAGGTTCCTCGAGGAAGAGCACAAGACTACAGCAGGCAACGAAACGCATAACGCTGTTCTATTAATTGAATGGTTTCGTTGCCGTCACGTCTTGATCGGCTGCCGTGTCTGTCGGCTTCATGTGTAGTTGTGACTCGAGCGAGCATCGAGCCTTTGATATATATATACCACGCAGCCTTTAAGACCACTGAACTCCCGCTCGCACGCACCAGTCCCAGTCACGCACACTTTGCTTTCTCCTGACAAGTATGCAGACCCCCTTTTCCCGAGTCGGCTAGCCGGTACAAGAACATCGTGCGCCTCCCATTTGCGACGTATCTGCTGCACTGCTACCGTACGGTCGGGGACCCTCCTTTGATCTTTTGTTAACAAAGCGCGCGCGCAGCACTGCCGACAGAGTTCGCGTGCGCCGAAGCACGCCGCTCCCTGCAGACAATCTGGGCGCGTCGTACACGCTGACGTTTGCAGCATAAGCCAAAGCGGCCTATTTCGGGAAGCGTGTTATAAGGGCGCGCGCCACTGATTGCTTGTTTTGACCCAAAATGGCGGGTGGGCTGGCTGCATGGAAGGGCAGCCAGAGACACGACGAAGACGAGTCAACGAAAAGAGCCAAAGGGAAAGGGGAAAAAATAATAAAGAAGACCGGTCGGCACGGCATAGTTTACATTCTTTTCTCGCATCCCGCCACCGCCTGTTCTCTATTGTGTAGACAGTACGCAGCGGCGAGGCTGGCTGGCGTGCTTTATTAAAAGAGAGCAGCACGCCGACGCACATCTTCGATCTCGGCAGTCGGAGCAGTGCGGAACGGCAGCGCTGTCACTTTTTTTCGCCCCTTTCGAGAGCACCGGGTTGTCTACGGAAGCTTTACGATGCCTATATCGCGGTACATCGCGCACGAACCAAATAATGGGCTTCGGTTACTAGGCTGCGTTGGCTGAAAGTCACCGGACTGCAGCTTGTGACCGAGTGGTTGCCGCGAGGGTAGAAGCGGTGGCCTGACTTAGGTGTCTGCTTTACGTGCCGCGTCTGACGAGGTTGGACGTTCGTTAGCGTTAATTGCAGCACCTCATTTTGGACATTGTATCTTCTCAGCCCGGTACCCGGCAGTCACTGAGGCTGGTTTCAAGTAAAACGAGTGGATTGAGACCTTTCTTGAAGAGGTACACCCCTCTTGAACAATTGCGCTGGAAGTTAGCCTAAATAACTAGTATTGGATTCTATTCGCCTTCTTGTAAAGTCGATTAGGAAGGCAGTAAGGTACGTGGCAATAATAAAAAAAGAACACTGTGCGTCCAAAGGAAAAATAAAAATAGACCAACTGATTGGCTTACAATGAAGGAACATGATAACCACCATGGCATCATTTAGAAAGTGATTTGATGTGTTAATCTGCGTTGCTATGGAGACAAGGCGATTCTGTCCTGCACAGTTTTTGTCTATGGTACGTAGATAGAAATACAACAAAACTCAAATTGTATTCAAATTCAATGAAAATCGCAAGGAACGCTGACGAAAATACAGAAAATGTGCCCAAATTGGCAGAAATACTAAAATAGAGCACGAACCGGCCAGGTCTATGAAAAAGAAACTGTTATTGAGGTGACATAAAACGCCCACAGCAGGCAGCTGTGTGTATCCAGTTCCTGCACAGGTTAAAAACAGCGCCCTTTTGGGTCAGCAACCTGAGCCCCGATAATTTTTATGGTATAGCAAACCGCGCACCACCCACCATTCACTTGGCACTGTAAACTGAGAGGTTCTGCGTATGTTTCTGTTCGGTGAGCTCACAACTCGTGGCTATGGCGTAGCACTGCCGAGGTCGAGGGTTCTATTCAAGCTGCGGCAGTCACATTTCAATCGGGACCAAATCCAAGAAAGCTTCTGTATGTAGATTAGAACACTCCTGTCCAAAATCCAAGAACGCTTCTGTACGTAAAGGTAGATTTAGGCACACGTTAGAGAACCTCAGTTGGTCTAAGTTCACATGGCCAGACTCGTAATCAGATGCTGGTTCTGGCGCGTGAAACACCAGATTTCCTTTTTCGAGTTCACATACTAAGTAAATAAAAAAGGAAAAAAGAAGATCACGGAATAGTACGAAATCAGGTATTAAACAAAATTGAAAGGAAAAAAAAATAGCAATCTTGGAATATGTTTTACTTTCTTTTTCTGGCATGCAAATACTTCCGTTTCTTTTGTGAAGCGGCGAAGCTTCGAAGACGTGCGCTCTGAGTAATGCCCACGGCAATTCAACGACTAAAAAAAAAAAAAGAAGGAAGAGAGAGGAAGCAGCGACGACAGACACAAAACGCAGTGCCAGTCTTTCCCTTTGCGAGCCTTATCTAGGAAGCCGCGAAACATTTTGTCACAGGGGAACTTAAAGCACGACACGGACTGATTCGGTTTCTTCGGAGACATCTATTATTCAGTGCTTCGCGGGGAGCGGATGGGAGGAGCTGACGAGAGAGCAAAGAGAGCAAAAAAAGAAAAAAAAGAACGAAGAATGAGGCGGATGAAAGACAAACGTATTAGGCAATAAATAAGACCGTAAGTACAAATGCAAACATCAATGCAGGACGCAAGTTGAAGTTTAACCGTCGAAACATGTGCGTATGCGTACGTCCGTGAGTTACGCATGTGTATACGCATGTCTGTCAGTTACCTTTCTGCATCGACCGCGTAGTGGCCCTCACGTTCGTGGACAGGTCACATGGCGTTGCACTCTTTAAAGTACTCTGATCCGGCCGTTCCGGGAACGCCCTGGGTTATCGATTCCGCTCTTACGTAACGCGTGCGAGAGGTGATCGCTTGCTCCTCGCGTAACTTGCATTGGCTTGTTCTTTCATTCTTCATTTTTTTTTATTTTTAAAAATTATTGTCGCTGACTTTTTTGGTTCACCACTAGTCAAAGTTAGTGGTTGGAGCTTGAAGAAAAGTTTCTTTTTCTTTTCTTGTTTATCAATACACAGCTCACGTTTCTTAACAACGGCTTAGGCTCTACAGCAATATGGTTGCTATCTTCCTGTTCTTGTTCTGTATTTGCACATGGTGATGGCGACAGAAAGATTTCGCTGAAATGCAAAGCCGCAATTCGCTTGTGTAGAGCTTACTAACTATCCAAGATATCTCGGCGATCTTACAGAAACTGCGTGGAGTTTAAGTCAGCATGCGCCCGATAGGAATACAATTCGGGAAATTTGGGGATTTCTGGGGAAATATTAAGGAAACATTAATCTAAAGTATCAACGCACGTTTATATTGCAAAGCATCGCAGTAAATACCGAGCGAGCGGAAGGTAGCACCTCTATTTTACCGAGCTGCATCCCAACGCTCAACACTTTTACAGAACGGGAAATAGCGTGTTCGAAACTGCACTGGTAGTGTTTTCTTTTTCCTTGAGTTCCACTGTGTTGTCACCCATAGCCATATTTCGCATTGTTGGTAATGCTCTTGACTTTCTTTTTGTGATTTTTCCCACTGTGAAAGTGACACAGCGGAACAATGGTAATAAGACAAATATCGAAAATATGAGTTCGGGAATTCAGGAAATGACGAGTGAAAAAAACAAGAGTAACTCGTATTGTTTTCTCGTAACATATTCGATGACATAATGTGTTTTTTTTGTAAGCTCTTGCGGGCGCAATATACGCTTTTAAAGTTATCCCCTCCACCGAATACAAGAAGAGCTGCACTTGAATAACAAAGGCCTTTTGCAGCAAACACGGCATGCTCACGATATCTGCTGGTGCATTTGATAAAATGACATCTTGGGTTTGATGTGAGCCGCCCCGATCATATTTCAATAGGAATGAGATGCAAGAGCGCCTGTGCACTTCGATTTTGGTGCAAAACACCCCCAGGCGGTCAAAAATGGATCTGGAGACTTCCACTACAGTGCGCGCGTAAAAGACGAAAACGAAAGTAATTTTCTTTCTGATAAAAGAACAGCAGCAAACGAAGTGGAAAGACTGAAGCATACTAAATGTAATATAATATCACCAATTTATTCTGTAACTATGTGCATGAGTGAAGCTGGCATGGCATATACGAAGTCATTGAAAGGTATTCGTAGATGTGGCATCATGATACAGAATGTGGTTGTCTTTCTCTGGCTGCTTCTTTAAATAGATGGTGGATACTGGGGTGCAGTAAAGTAACCATTTGACGTTGTTGTTGACCTGTGTCGGTTAAGTACAGATGCGTTACTTAATACTGGCCACAAATATTGCGTGACTACGATACTGAAGTGTCGTTGTTCAAGGATGCAAAAACCTCGTAAGAAGTGGTCGTGCAATCACAAATCCGGAGGCATGGACACGATTGACTCTCTAGCAGCAGTTTTTCATTGAGAAAGTGCTTAAGAGAAAACGTTATTATAGGAGCATACTCTAGAAGGATCACTTGAATGCAGGTACATGGGTCAACATAGCACCATTACACAGCTGATACGCAGCCGTCTGCAGAATACGCATTTGCAACGCTTTGACCGCTTACTAGTTCTCACAAACCCAACGGAATGCTCAGGTGCTAACGGTAGATCCTTGCACACGAATTACCGCCGCAAGAGTGACGCAGCACCGCGTTCACGAATCCCAAGGAATGGGAAAAGATTTAGCTTACCTCGCAATTTCACAGCAGTTGATGATTCCGAATGTCGACAGTGCACGCAGTTGATTGCTTCCCGAGCGTGCTTGCTTCTGGCGAACGCACATATCAAGACAGGCCGGAGACAAGACACTTAAGTATTAAAACTTAATCCAGTGCTGACAGTAGCGGCCTACGAGGAACGAGGTTGAAGTCTCAGCCACGGGGAGAGAGAATTGGAACTTCCGGGCAAAAAGGCTGCACGAGCGGACGTGATGTCAACGCCTTGTTTTCTTGCCCTGCTACACTGTGCACGTCACTTCCGGCACGCGCTTCGCCGGTGGTTGCTTGCTGCAGTTTGACGGCGAAAGGAGACAGCGCGGCGACGACGGGCTACCACCGTCGTCCGCGGCTGCAGCAGCAGGGCGGAATGGCGATGCTTGTTCGCGCCTCGAGGTTTGCCGCGCAAAAAACGGCTGCCGCCCCACCGCCGGGCCCTGTACCTCGAACCCACCGCCCGCCGTGGGTCTGGGTGGGAGAGGAGGAAGGGACGGCGGCGGCGGAGCGATCGCCACACCCCCATTTCGTTGACGTCACCGCTCCGCGTTGCTTCCGGTCCCGGGACCGCTTGGCGCCATCTGTGAACCGATCCACGCACTTCTCTGCCGCTGAACTTTCCCTTCCCCTTGCTCCGTTCTCGCAGCTTTCGTCCCTCATTCTGACGGCATAGGCAAGGCGCCGCGAGGAACCCGCGTCATCGCGGGAGAGGCTAGTGACGAAGGGGACAAACGTGTCCCCGTTTCTCCCGCTTTGATCTTCCTCTGCTGCGCTCTCTCGGCAGTGAAATCTCCCGGGCTCAGAAAGACAAGGCAAGAACAACTCCACTTGGTTTCTTTTATTTCTTTGCTCTTATCGCACGCTAAACAGGTGGCAATGGGCGCAGGCTTCCGCATGCAAATGTGACCCGTGCAGTCAGAGAAATGCAGCATATGTACAGGAACAAAAGTGATCCACTAATACCTCGCACTGAGAAAGAAAACCAACATATTCGCACGGTCAAAATTAACCATGCATTTTGACCGATGTTTATTATTATCATTATGCACGCGCGCAGGCAGTATCGTATTTCACACTCCATAAACTGCTCACAGATCGTTATAAGATCTGCAAGAGAGAGAGAGGGGGGGACAAAAATGGTAGGAGCAGGAGTGTTAACCAGAAAAGCGTCTGGTTGGCTACCCTGCGCTGGGGGAAGGGAAAATGGGAATAGAAGGGTGAAAGAAATTGGAAGCAGCTATACACGTGACGGAAACTGGAACAGGGAGGACCGAGACTGATCAAATTATTGTCAGGCAATAACTGCCCCTGCAAAGCGTGCTTTTTTGCAAGCATACTCTTCTAAGGGCAAACCACGCTTTAGGTATCAAGGGAATAAAGTGCTTCTTTTCCCTACGCTAAAGTTGGTGACATGCCTATTGATTTTAACATTTAGCTTACATCGAATACCACATGTTCCTTTTACGTAATGTGTCCAGTACTGGCGCGTATGAAGGTGTCCGTACAGGATTCCGCTTAGCCGGGTTTCGAAGAAATAGAAGCTGAAAGCACTCGTCATGATGGCCATGACACGAGGCACACACGGCAGCAGACCATTAAAGAGCATCGTTTTTAACGATTAATTATGACATTATAATGATGTAGGAACCCTCGAGCTCCGCTTAATTTGGTCTCAGCATTTAGCTTTTCGTTCGGGCTAGCTCCCATGTCCTTATCGTCGACGGGAAGCCACCGGTGATACCAGTGGAAGAGCGGTGTTTATGAAATTATTTGACTTGACACTAAAAAAACAAAAAAAAAAACAAAAATAAAGACGACGCCTCCTTTTACAATAATTTTTCAGTAATCACCTGCATGTAATGCACATGAAAAACAATAATATTGCACTGCTATTCCCTCCTTCTAGTGGCGTCGTTGAAACATCAGCGGGCAACCCATTCGAATTTTTTTCTCAGGCCCTGAATGGTGCACACCACGCCGATTGCTGTTATTTTATCTACAACAATGCGCGGTATTAGCACTCTTTATCTGTTGTCGAGGGAATTGTGATGCAGCCTGAATCTCGACAGTCATGCTCAGAGCAGTCACTTTACAAGTTCGCGCGAATGTAAGACAGCAGAATAAAAATATTGGAGCAGATGGTCGAAGAAATACTGCGAAACATTTATTTTTCTCGTAATCGCCTGAACGTGTAAAAAGAAACAACATGCAGGCTCGTATCATTAATTTTCATTTCTAATACATCGCGTTGTGTAGACATACTCCCTCGGATATTGGTTAACACAAGCAGGTTCATTATTCAGTTAGTAATTTGCAGTTTGAGATAGACTAACTGCTTTTCCAGAAGGCACATAATAATAATAATAATAATAAAAGAGCACGCCAAACACAGGAGAACACAAAGACATTATGAGTGCTATCTTGTGTCTGTTAAGAAAAGTAATCTGGTATTTCACGAATAATCCCTCCCCTGTATTACACCTCACCTATATATCCCTCACCTATAAAGCTCATTGACCACCGGAAGGGTACTGTTGCCATTAATACATTAGCACTTAAATTAGGGGAAGGGGGAAGGTCGACATGCCAGAAACACGATATAGTTATCACGCATGCCGTAGTGGGGGGGACTCCGGAATAATTTTGACAGCCCGGAGAGAGAGAGAGAGAGAGCAAAGAAATAAAAGGCAGAGAGGTCAACCAGACGAGCGTCCGGTTTGCTACGCTACCCTGGGGGTGAGGGAATGAGGGAATAGAAATGAGAAAAGAAGGAGGAAGTGTTGACTGTGTGTGCAGTGAAGCACCGTGACACCAAAATGGAGTTCCATAGATGGTGATCTGCGTTGATGACAACTGGAATGACCAAGGAAGCAGTGAGCGTTGCGTGAATAGGAAGCTGCGGGTGAGCTATGGGGCTTACTCAAGACTTGCGAGCACTGGATTAAGAGCATCCAGCACTTGAACTGCACTTCGCGCTGACGGAGTATGCAACTTGCTGAAAAGTACACGAGTGTACTTATGAGAGACCGAATCAATCGCGGGGTTCCTCAACGTGCACTATATCGACGTAGACGAGCATTTCTGCGCTTCATGCCTGTGTTCCCGCTCTCGGGAGTATGCGAGGACATGCGAGTTACAAGTAAAGTAATGTGCGAAAGATGAAAGGCAACGTGCCTCGAGCAGGCACCTACTTCATAACTACACCCTAACTAGTGTTGCCTAAATAGTATCCCCTAACTGGTCTCACAGTTAGACCTACAGCGGATTGGAGCCGTCGTTAAACATTCAGAGGGATCATGAAGGCTCGGTATAGCATCCCTCGCAAAACCAGGCAGACGTTTGAATGCTTCAGGCTGGCATGCCTAGAGCGCGCCGTTCTGAACGCAGTTCCCTCGCCGTCTATTTAAAAACGTGCCTTCAACGGAGCACTGAAGAGGCGTTTATTAATTTAAAGGAATGGATCGGTTCCCTTATGGTCTTTATTGCGCATCGTACGCTGACTGCCTCACGGGAAACTTGCGCAAGAAGACTGAAAGAAAAGGAAGCTGCGGATGGCTGCTGTTAAGGTTTTAAATAAGGCCAGAAGCACCCGCGCTTCTTAGCAAGCTTTAACAGATAAGGAAAAAGGAAATAAAGTTCATAAGGGTCAAAATCGACTCATTCCTCAAGACTGGAAAGGAGAATATTCGATAATGATTATGGAGTGCAGATTTCGGTATTGATTCAGCATTTGTGAGGCAGAATGAAAATGACGTCGTAAAAGAGATAAAAAGGAGAAACGTAAGCCTTTCTTCTTGAGTTAGTGGCATTTTTCGTAACGGTGAATGAACGTGCGTTTCACAATCAGTGCTCTGCGGGCGCGGTAAACTTCAGCTTCATTATTTCGTGGTTGCGCAATCACTTCATGTCTTTCGACTATCAACCCCCCCCCCCCTCTTTGTTTTTTACTGTTTTCTATCCCTGACGAGAGCGAAATGCGTGCGCATGATCTTTGGCAGATTTGTCTTGTAAATTATGTTATACCAATGCGGGCACATAAAAAGTAAACGAAGTAAAGGAATAAGATATTCTAGAAGGCGGGGGTAATTGCGAAATGTACCACCCATTCGCAGAAGACGCGAGCTCTCCATCGCAAGAAACACAGTCCGAACATTATCTCCTAGTTCTGTTTTCTAGACTCCGTTTCAGTAAAGTTTAGTAGGAATCAATAAGCCAGCCTAAATTCGCGTAAGCGCATTCAGAGTGAAAGGAGGGGTTAACTGCTGTCAGAAGCTTCAGATGCAATAGCAAAAAAGAAAAAAAAAAACAATTATGAAGGCACTGACACGGGCATTGTTGCAAGAATGCAAAAGAACAAAAAAAAGGAGGGGGGGGGGGGGGCGACTATTACCAGTACCTCGCACAGATTATGGAGCATCAAAGTGTAAGCTGCAGGATTTCGTGCTCATGTTTCGATGGGACGTTTTGAATTGATACTTTTCCAGACTCGGCACAATCAATGCGAAATGCGGCCCCTAGTGACAGCGTTTATTTAACTCTGCCCAGCGCTACCTTCCTCAGATTTGTTTATTCAACACATTGGTTCATGTCACGTGGGAATGTATCAAGGCTTCAGCGCTAGACTTAGGTATTGCATCCACTGCATCATGTGCTACACAGAAGCTACAGAAGTTTTGTACATTCGAACCACAGGATCTGCGCAACAAAGGTAACAAACTTGGCTCCGGCTCCCGAAAAAAATAGGAGGTTCAAGTTATGTCAGCGTGCACAGCCCTTGTAAAATGTCTACAGGCTACTTCAAATGATTGCCTGCTTTCACTATATTAAGTCGTTCGGCTGCGTGGTGCTATTTGCGCGGCGCTCTTATGACTCGAGATCCTTCGATGGTGAATACGAGAGTTCTTTTCATTGCCACGTGAATTGGAACTCATGGCATAACGCACGAACGCCCTCAAACAGCCTTTAGTCAGCATGGCAGTCGTAAGCAGCGTAGCCCTTATACTTTTCACAAAGAGTGTACATGATATTTTTCTTAATAATGATTCAAAGAAACGCGCTGATACTTTAGAATGATCCCGTACGAGTCGGGTGAAGTGCCTTTAACATCTATTGCTTAATGTTTTTCTTGCTTTTCTGTATTTCTTTTTTTTTTGAGCGGGGGGAGGGGGAGGGGTGCGGGGAGGACGAGGTTCGTTCCTTGCTTCAGGTCTGAAGTGAAGAGTTCAGGTTACAGTGTTTGCTGTTTGAGCAATGTTTACGTAAGTGGTCTGTACTCCTTCATTACGTAATGTCTCTATGACTGCTGGTATTTCTACTGAATCAAATGCCTTGTCGTCATCTACGAAAGCCATACAGAGAGGCTGACTGTAGTCCGCGGATTTTCGATTACCTGATTAATGACATGTATGTGATCCATTGTAGAGCATCCCTTGCTGAAGCCAGCCTGTTCTCTTGGTTGGCTAAAGTCCAGTGTTGCTTTCATTCTATTGCAAATTATCTTGGTGAATATTTTATATAATACTGGGCGTAAGCTAATGGGCCTATAATTTTTCAATTCTTTAACGTCTCCCTTCTTGTGGATTAGTATATTCTTTGCATTCTTCCAGTTTTCTGGGACACTTGAAGTCGATAGACGCTTCGTATAGAGAGCCGCCCGTTTTCCAAGCATTATGTCTCCTCCATCTTTGAATAAATCGACTATTATTCTATCTTCCACTGCTGCTTTCCCCCGTTTCATGTCTAGCAAGGTCCTCCTGACCTCATCGCTAGTTACAGGAGGAGTTTCTGTATCCTGTTCATTACTGCTTCGAATGGAGGTATCCTGTCTCCTCTGGGTACTGTACAGGTGAGTATAGAATTCTTCGGCTGCTTTTACTGTACTTTCAAGATTGCTGATCATATTACCCTGCTTACCTTTTAGTGCATACATCTTGGTTTGTCTTATGCCAAGTTTCCTTCTAACTTATTTCATGTTGCGTCCATTTTTAACTGCTTATTCAGTCTTTCTCACGTTATAATATGGAATATCCCTAATTTTCGTCTTGTTGGTCAGTTTTGACAATTCCGCGAATTTTATCTACCTCTTCAGTTGGACACTTTTATTCTTTGTCGTTTCTTTATTAGATCCTTTGTCACTTGGGCGAGCTTGCCTACTAGTTGCATTGGTGCCTTGACTCCAACTTCAATCGCTGCCTCTGAAGCCAGCCTAGTTACGGTTTCATTCATTACCGCTATGTCATCATCTCTCTGTTCTAAGGCTGAATATTTGTTTGCAAGTACCCGCCTGAATTTGTCTGCTTTTACCCTTACTGCCTCTACGTTCAGCTGTTTCTTCGTGACCAATTTTATTCTTTCTTTCTTCAAATTGAGGTGAACCTTCGCCCTCACTAACCTATGATTACTGCACTTTACCCTACCTATCACTTCTACATCCTGCACTATGCTGGGATCAACAGAAAGTACGAAATCAATTTCATTTCTTGTTTCACCATTCGAACTTTTCCAGGTCCACTTCCTGTTGCTACGCTTCCTGAAAAAGGTGTTCATTATTCGCCGCTTATTCTTTTCTGCTAATTCTACCAGCATATCTCCTCTAGCATTCCTAGTATCGACGCCGTAGTTGCTAATTGCTTGTTTACCAGCCTGCTTTTTACCCACTTTTGCATTAATTCGCCCATTCCTACAGTATACTGAGTTTGCACTTTTCTCAGCGCCAATTGAACATCTTCATAAAACTGATCTACTTCATCATCATCGTGACCTTATGAATTAGAAATCCTACTCTGTTTTGCTTCTTATCTGGGAGACCTCAATAGCAGAGGACATCGCCGTTAGTCAGCACTGTATAAGCCTCACCAGTTCTTCTAATCTCACTAAGGACAATGATATCTCATACAATGTCTGATAGGTCTTCAAAGAGTCCTGCTAAGCTAATCTCACTCGACAGAGTTCGGATGTTAAAGGTTGCCAGGGTCAGTTTCTATTACTGTCTGTTGATGATTGGATATGTTCACTGCCGATCTCATAATCTAGATGACTCTGGCTCACTGTCCGCTAATGTGAATAATTTACTGCGAACAGCAGTTATTGCTTAGGATATGGCCCATTATGATCGTTTGTTTACACACACACACACACACACACACACACGCGCACGTAAACACACACACACACACACACACACACACACACACACACACACACACACACACACACACACACACACACACACACACACACACACACACACACACACACACACACACACACACACACACACACACACACACACACACACACACACACACACACACACACACACACACACACACACACACACACACACACACACACACACACACACACACACACACACACACACACACACACACACACACACACACACACACACACACACACACACACACACACACACACACACACACACACACACACACACACACACACACACACACACACACACACACACACACACACACACACACACACACACACACACACACACACACACACACACACACACACACACACACACACACACACACACACACACACACACACACACACACACACACACACACACACACACACACACACACACACACACACACACACACACACACACACACACACACACACACACACACACACACACACACACACACACACACACACACACACACACACACACACACACACACACACACACACACACACACACACACACACACACACACACGCACGCACACACACGCACACACACACACGTTAACAAAGACAGACTTAAGAAGTGGGATATTGAACCGATAATCACTTGTTTCCCTTACAATAGCTTTTGTTTCGCACTACAGCCTGCTCTAAATCCAGCGATATAAGGCAGCCACAGCTGTGGCGGTATAAGTAGTGTTACTAGCTATGTGCTGTAAAAGATTACTGACGTAAGCTTCTCGACCCATGCGTCTTTATGATGGAGAAGTCATGTTTGAGAAGCGCTCAGATAACGGTGAGCAACGTACGAACACAGGCAAGCGGAAATCCCGGACAAAGTTCGCGTAGCGTCTTAAGCAACATATAATCTCTGTCACGAGTAAAATGTTGAACGTGACACACGTCCCCGCTGGCAACAATATTTCTTTGCCAATGGTGGCAGTCCTACAAAACCAATCACTGCGACACCACTGCTCGCGCGTACGCCGTCGTTTCCAACCGCAGCTGAAGTTTCTTTCCAGGGGCTTTAACAACAGCTGGCTTGTTGGTGCCCCTCGGCGACCTCCAATCGGACTTCCTCGACCTCCAATCGGACTTCCTCGACGTGAAGCTACGCTTCTCTGTCGCCTTTAGTTAGGAGTTGCTTTCATAAAGGCATATTCTACTTTAATTTGAATGACTGACAGTGCAGCACGCGAGGTCTGTGGCACCGAAAAAAACATCGACCACCTGCTATGCCACTGTCCACGATACACCCCAGAGAGACAAGAACTTGCCAAAGCTTTCCAAAAACTGGACAATCGAACGCTTTCTGTGCAGGTGCTGCTGGAACACCGCCCCCATCGCCCGTCGGCCCATAAAGCGGCGAAGGTGGTGTTGTGCTTCTTAAGGACGACGGGCTCGTGCGACCATCTGTGATATTAATGCAATTTCTGTAGGACCACACACGTCAGCGAATTCACCGCAGTTTCCTCCCTCCCTCTCTCTCTCTCTCTCTCTCTCTCTCTCCCTGTTATCTTTGTTCCCCTTTCCCATTTCCCCGGTGTAGGGTAGCCAACCGGACGTTATTCTGGTTAACCTCCCTGCCTTCTACTTGTCTCTTTCCTTCCTTCCTTCCTTCCTTCCTCGGCGTAACCGCGCGAACGCACTCGTGTCACTGCTCGCGCGTTTGTCGTCATCGTTTTCTTCGACAGCTGGCTCTATTGCCGCTCATCACGCTAGCGTTCCCATACTGCTCCTACCTCTGCGGAGGTGCTGATGGTACTGGCCCACTACCAGTCGGTGCAGTCTCAAATTCTTTGTCTGAAAACACGAATATATATAACGAATGTATAACATGAATGAGCGCGGATGCATAAAAATAATTGTGCGTGCGTGCCTGTCGTCACGATGACCACCGATAAAGACAATAAATGTGTTCGTACCGTCGTTTAAAATTATGTCGCCCCTATTTGGCGTGTGCTACACAGCTTCGCTGGCCATCCACCTTCACAGAGTGGAATGGCTCATGCCTTTTAAATCCTTAGTCCAAGTTATGTGAAACACCCTCTGTAGAAGACTAGCCTAACCTAAAGTAGCATGGAAGAGATTGCCAAAATAAGACTGAGTTATAAATCTGTCAGCACCATGTCCATGCGCTTTCCTCCGAATATAAAGCCTACCGATCAATAAACAGCACTGCGCTCACGGTGTCTTATTCAATGACGAATACCGGATGAAGCAAGACAAGAATACTTCGCCTATAACGTTTCATTTGCGGATATTAGCATGTTGGCACGTTAGGTAAATACTTTATTGTTTAAATAAAGGCTACATTGTAAGAGTGCGTCCCATGTTAATTTGAAATGGCGGAAGGAACCAGGGAAGATTAGCTTCGCAACGGCACGTGTTTTTGGACCGGAGATGAAAGGGTCGAGTTATAGTCTGCTCTAGAAAAAGAAATAATCAAAAAGCAGGTCATCAGACGCTTCCTTCCTCTTCGCAACAATGGCATTAGATTTCCAAAGCGCCAATTCCCTCGGAGATTTGCTCTGATGTACTAATTTCTTTGCGTCTCGCGTTCACCACTGCGACGACTGAAGCGTATTTGGAATAAGAAATGAAGGACAAGGCGGAAGAGAAATAACTTAACCAACCAGTAAAAGGGGACGTGTAGAAAAGAACACACCATCAGGACGCAACCGCGTACTTCCGCGCCAAGCCGATTACCCGTGAAGGAAGAAAGTTGGCTGATTCATGCACTTTCTTTCTACTGTTTAAGAGAATACCGAAGAAGGTACAAAAAAATAGTCAACGAATCTCAAATGTTCATTACGGTCCCATATAAAGGACCGTGATTGAGCGTTTTTTTTTTCTACAGTTCGACCTGCGGTTTTGTCAGGGATGACGTCGATGTTTTCTCTGTCGACAAGGCGTTTACGCCATGCTACTGACGGAAAGATGAACTTGAATTTGTACGAGACCCGACTTGGTTCTATATTAAATGCGACTCGATGTTCTTTCATTAGTAGACTAGCATCTGCGCTTGGCACAGGTTTGTTACAGAGCAGGAAAAAGCAGAGCTGTAATTGCAGAAGACACGAGGACAGACGTACGCCCAGAAATAGTGCTTGTTTCACGTAGAGTCTCTCTCAAATAGAGCAGCGGTTCGCTTTCCCACGCCCATACTTGCAGACCAAAATATTTGAACTTTCCGTTCTTGCGTAGCATGTGCGGGTATGTCACGTTCCTTGCCTTCGCCCAGACGAAATACTTTTACGCCTCTGCGTCCTATCTCTCCTACAGATAACACAAGAGTTAGAACATTTAGCCAATGTGACACATAGGTGTTTATTCCTATAACAGGATAATTTTAACGTGGCTGCTATAACACAGGCAACCGTCAAATTCCATGCACTGATTAATATAACTCGCATTTCCGGCGCACCCTGTATAGTTCGAGTAGATTGCTTAGTCAGCACTAGCAAAGGAAGCGAAACGCTTCCACTCATGCTTCCGTTCCGTAAACATACAGTTATATTTAACCCAAATCTCCATTTCGCTGTTGAATTTGTACTCAACGCATTTATCATACCTAATATAATATACATTGTGAGGTAACAGTAGGGGCCGGCTTTTTATCGAGCCCGAGGATCAAGACGAAGGGCCTCCAGACACAGACCACACGCGCGTCGTATACACGATTATATATATATATATATATATATATATATATATATATATATATATATATGATAATGCGACTTAGTTGAGCGACTGTTGTGACACTCCTGCATTCTTTTATGTGTGTTCTTTTCCCTCTCTCTCTCGCTCTGTTTCCTTCTTTATCGTTCCATTTCCCCTTCCCTAGCCCAAGGTAGCCAACGAGATACTTATCTTTAGGTTAAGCTCCCCGACTTTCTAACCTCATTTATCTCTCGCTCCTTACAATATTTATAAAATTAGACTCTCAACGGGATATTCATTTAAACTGGCCAATCTCTTAATTAGACGTAGACGAGCTGTACTCCACTGGAATCTTTCTTTCTGTCTTTATCGCATCACGCAGCGCCACTTTGTTTTGTTTCATTTAGCGAAATTTATGCTAAAATACTTAAATTTGCTAGATTTCGCTTCGAATAAACGGGCTGCCTTGGTGGCGACAATATACCACGGCTCTACAGCCAACACTTCCCAGACACACACTTGAGTCAACGTGGTCGCGCGTGTCACCACGCGTATATGCATTTCAAACACGACTGCGGATTGAATAGCCCACTTGTGCACTGCTCTCTCATTCATTCCCTACGGTCAGACGTCCATCTCTGCACATCTATTCCTACATTCGTGCCGCATTTTATTTTTTCGCCAGGCTAGGTGACGAGCAGGGGGAAAGCCTTTCATCGAAGCGGCTGTGACGACGCAGTCAGCCGACATCAGTGCCGCCGACGTAGCACGATGGGGGACCACTGGTCGGAACCGAGGTGGCTCGCCTTTCAGCACTGGGCCGTCGGCGCTGACACTGACACTGACGCCGCCGTGAAAGGGCCCTGGGCAGCGAGGGCGAGCGCGCGTAACGGGCACGTAAGCGGGCACCCACCGCCACAGTCGTGGGAGCGCCAGGGGGGGAGGGGGGGGAGAAAGTTTCCGACTAACCTTCCACGCGGAAGAAGGCGGGATGACACGAGGAACAAAACGGGTGGATTCGCGTCGCCGTCTGGGCTACCGTACCGTTCCGCTGGAGCTCCCCCCCCCCCACCTTCCTCCTCCTCGCCCTTGACGTTGCTCTGTGTTGGCTTCGTAATGGCAACGAAAGGAAGGAAGACGGCACGTCGAAAAGAGCAGTGGATCGGCGTCGATTCGACCATCGGGTAAAGGAGCACGATAGCGCGAACCGGAAGGGAGATTTGAGTCGTGCGAAAAGTCAGTGACGCAGTTGGTATGCTGTTCACCTGCAGTGTTTAGCCCGGCGGGAAATCGAATGGAACTTACAGGAGTCGAAGAGACGATTCGTTCGCATAGAGAAAATACGCGTTTCGTAGTAGCTATGCCACGCGAGAAAGAAGACGCTGAAGAAGCGCGGCGACTGAATGACAGGATCAACAATGTGTTGAACGTCGCTCGGCCAATTTTGACAAAGCTTTATGATCGATAAGTGAGTCGGTGCATCACATCCCCATAAATCGCTGGGCCATGAAATTTAAGCCTGCTGTAGCCTGCATTTAGCCCGGTACACTGACAAGCTTAGCTGACAGCGCCCATACGAGACTTTCTAACGGTTGATAAACAATTCTTTTTTCGAAAGCTGTTCTGTGATGCTCGCCTCCGAGATGGCTGCGCACAACATGACGAAATGCAAAACAGTCAATCTTCGCAATCTACGACCGTTTATATGCCGCACTCGAGCCCTCTAAATTCGAACACTGCGACTCGGTTACGAAAGCTGCACGACGACGCTGGATTGATGTGTTGCATGGCGGACAGAATAAATGATTGCGTGAGTTGACTGCTCTGCCTAAGTTAGGGTTAGCTCGTGGACAACAAAATCGATGCACGGCCGTCCCGCGACGCACACACCGCAGACACGTCGCCGCCTTTCGCGCCAGCTAGCGATGCCGCCCATGATCGGGGTCCCGGGCAGCCGGCCACCCTGTCCAGACACACTGCGAGGGCCGACTCGTTCGTGACGGCCGCGTTTGACGTGGCCTGAGCAAGCAAGCGAACCAGAAGGAAATCAACAGACGGATCGAAGGGCAGCCAGGGGGAAAACAGGTCGTCGCGTACAGCCACACGCCTGCAGAGAAAACGAGCCAACAAACGCGATTACAGATTGAGCTTGGTTTCGTCACCAGAGGCACGCCTTTCTGCTTCACAATTTTTTTTTTAATCTTTCCCTGTACCCTTCTAGTAAGCGTTCAGCCTCTCCAGCTGCCTTTCTTTTTCACTTCTCAGGACTCGCCTTATTTCTCTGTTCATGCCACCTAAGAATTTGCATTTCTTCTTTCGTTTCGTGGTCTACGCCCTTGCATACATGGCAGATTTGCTTAAGGAGCATAGGTATACTGTTTATTACTTTTTCTGCATGTATACATGCATATTTTGCGTTTTAACTTTCTTTTTGCCACGTCACACATTCCTATGGGTGCCGCTTTCATGTCCATGTGTGTGAACTCGGAAATTGTGTTTCGCGCTTTTCCTTTCTTTCTTTCTTTCTTTCTTTCTTTCTTTCTTTCTTTCTTTCTTTCTTTCTTTCTTTCTTTCTTTCTTTTTCATTGTGCGCGAGGCGCCAGAGTAGGTGACACAGCACCCGAAAATGGCCGGGAGGCTTGAAGCTAGGTTGTTTGAAAGTCGTGGATACGCTTCGAATATATCCGGCTTCTTTTCGCTCTTGTCTCTTGTTGATCTCGCTTTCTGGTACCTCATCCGTCACTAAAAAAAAAAAAGAAAGACGTAAAAATAGAGGCACGGAGAGAGTGATTTCCTGCCACGCTTACTTTGCGCACTGGCCATTTTTTTCCTCTTCTTCTTCTTTCTCTTTTTATTCCCTTTACCCCTTTCCCCAGCACAGGGTAGCCAGCCGGTACTTACACTGGCTAACCTCCCTGTCTTTCCTCTCCTTTGTCTCCTCCTCTCCTGGCATCCGAGACCATGCCTGCGTACTTATAAACTCGAGAAGCCATGCGTCATCTTTATTCTGTGAGTAGAGACTTACAAAAATACCATGTAAAGCTTCTTGCGCTGCAAGAACCGCTTCTATAGCAACTGATGTTTTTGTCGCTCGGACGCAAGTAGGCACGGAAATTCGATGGCCAAGTGAGCAAGACGTCTTACGAAGCACTCACTCTCTGAGAATGCATGAGATGGAAATTATACAGTGCAAGGAAACCACACCAGTAATTGTTTTTTTCTATCTTCGTGAAATGACCAGTGAGAGATCGACTTACTTACACTTCATAAATTGTGCATACTTGGTGAAATTTAGCACCGAGTCTTCCCTAGAATGATCATTGCAATGTTTACCGACATAATTTGAGCATGCAGCGTGGAAACGCGTTATCGTTGTCAAAGAGAAAAGTTCGAAAGTGTACCCAATACCCGTGTAACTCAAGGAGACGTAACGCACTGCAACTTAATGCTTTCTTAGCTATGTCTCGAGTTGCCACGCACTCGCGTCATGGTCATATTTGCTAAGGTTTTGTAATGTCCATGGAGCGCGGCGTCCTTTCCTTGAAACGGCGGTGGTAATCTGCTAATGGCTGGTTCCTACTTTCTCAATTTCGCACGGTGATCTTGCCACATCAAACGGGTAAAAAAAAAGAGAGAAACGAAGAACAAAGTTCTGTCTGTGTGTTTTCAATATCTCTTACCCAGGTTCTTTTTCTGCGAAACGCCAAGACACTGCCACGCTCTCGTAATTCGCTTATTCGCTTCAGTGCTCACTCATTTTCAGTTTGAGAAAGTAAACGCTATATATTTGCGTTTCACATATAGTATATATACATACATGCGTGGTTTCCCAGAATTCTGTAGCGCCAACAGTCGCCAGTAATTGTCATTATCATATCGAACTTCAGTTTCATGCAAAAATACGCATCAAAGGCGAAGTTACCACGCAGTAAATACCGAGCAATAACGAGATATATGACATGCCTTCGAGTTCCACCTCCCCACTCTTCTGCGAAATGAAGCGTCGATGGCAGAAACATTGAACGAAGCTTCTTTTCTATAAATCAAAGAACCAAAAAAGCGACCACTCCTACGCACACACAGACGCAGGAGCGCACGTACAGGCGTACCTGCCAAGGCTTTCTACGCACACACGCGCACGCGCGAGCGCTTTGTATTTAATAGACAGATGATGCGGAGAAAACTTCACGTCGTTGTTGCACCCGCATTTTCTGGCGTGGATCCGTGCGACCAATAGAGGCACGAGGGGACGTTAGCGAGCGGGAAACAAATCTCGAAGCCCCGATATCATGGCGCGATCCACAATTTGCGGCTCGGGAATCGCATTAGGTTCGCATTTCCCGTCGTCGACACCGCCACGCGAGAGAGAAGCCGGTCGAAAGTAAAATTACACAGGAGGTGATTATAAACTCATTAGTCAATCCGCGGTCCCTCACCGCATCTATCGGCGAAGGACGAAACTCTCAGCAACGCGCATTCACGGCTGCGAAAGCAAGGTTGTCCGATCCCTCTACATATTGTCGATCTGCGTGGTTGTGGGTGTGTGCGCGTGGACGCCAGGTCGCGACACACAAATGCGTCGCCGCGGTCGCAGCGGCTGTCCACTGCAGATATCAACCATATACTATAGTGCCGCTGTGGCGTCGATGAGCGCTGACGTGGTTCGAGCGAACGCTGCAGCCGCAAACGCCGCAGTGCTGACAACACTCTCGCGTCTACGCGCACGCACGCACAATGCCCGTGGGGCTGGTGTGGACGACGACAATGCGTCCTCTTCACGCTCGAGCTCGGCTGCCGACGGGTGATTAATTTCTCGTTTGCTGCGCGGCCTCGGCGCATTCGTTACAACAGGGAGATGGGACGCGTGGAGGATCCTTCCGATATGGGGAAACAAAAAACGACCACGCCGCCACGCGCGACTAAGGGTACGAAACAGGTCTGTGCTAGGTCTGCGTAACGTTGTTCTCCTTGAAGGAAATTAATATAATGTAAACGCACTCCAGACGTGGCGTTGAAGAAATAAATGTCACAGTTATAGTTCCTATAGTGTTTTGCGATTAAGATCGCGTCCAGATAGTGCTGAGCGGATCAGTGAAGGTGACAGTTTCGTTTTCAGCCGCCAAAGAGAAGATACAGTGCCAGTGCAGGTGCAGGAAGACGTCGGTTGTCTATAAATGGCCAGTTTTGAGGCAGGGCCACATCAGAATAGTGCCGTATTTTGGAACAACCTCTTACTTCAAGCAACTAGAAAAAAAATATGACGAACGAACATTGCAAAATGAAGCCGAAAGAAGTTTATTTTGTAAGCAGAATAGGCACGAAACACGGGCAGTTTACTGATAAATTTTGCCACTGCAACCATATGTGGCTTGTACCTTCGTGTATCTGCCGACGTTAAACATACACAAATATATTTACCAGTGACAGACAACTGTACTACCCAAGCATCTTCCGGTTTGTTCTGCTCCAAGCTGCCACTAGATATCAGCGATCGTAGTTAAAGGATAGTGGCAGAGAACGGACCGACGAACCGACGATTACGTATTATTTATACACGCCAATCAAGTAGCGATGCAATTGACGTGTTTCCTGCCCTGCTACCAGGTGAAGACAGTGGGTTGTTGTCGCGGCTATTTTCTGTTTCGGCAAAAAATATCCTCGGAGATGTGAAATAAGCAGAATTACTGTTGTAAGCAGATTTCGTAAGTTCACCGGTACTGCTGGACTGCGTGACATGTCCGAAATCATCAGATTGTACATTTGACGGGAGAGAGAGTAAGTATCTTTATTCATAGGCGAAGTAAAATTCCCTCGCTAAACTCGCTACTCTGTGGTGCGAATTGTAGTCATGTGGTACGCGTCAATCAGATGATGTTCCCTGTCCCCTCATGACAACTTCAACCTTAAACATGCTGTTACAATGCCTGCGATCACCATTCTTCTTTATAAATACGCAACTTTTAGAAGCCTTTCTCTCTGCTCATTGTTGGTGTCATTGTCGACATGTCTTCAGGCTGTGAACATTTTCCCAAAACAGGCTTGGTGGCTCGCCATTCCTTCATTTATTCATACATTAACCTCACTTCCACATAGCTGACGAATGGAAAGCATTTTAACCGTTCAAACGGGCCAGTGTTTCGGAATAGTTTCATTGGGCTCTTGTTTTCAAACACAGAAAATATGTGCCTATATTGCTATAATCTGATATAAAAAAGAAAAATAGAACACATAAGAGGTGTATAGAAACAATGAAAATATTAGCAAAGTCAATGGTACGCGTAACATAGAGCGCAGATAAACCCGGCCCTGCGAAATCGAATGTCTAGCTCAGCTGTTGCAAAACCAGCGCTACAACTACTGAGGGGTTATGCAATGCTTTATTGTTGGTTGGGATGCTTGTTCTGAGCTTGTTCTTTATTGAAACATATGCTGTTCTGTGTGTTGTATGGGTGATTTCAATGAATGTATGCACTATTTTTGTAGCCTCTGCCTTACGGGGCTATGAGCCATTGCTGTTGATAGATGCTTGTTTTGAGCTTGTTCTTTATTGAAACGCACGCTGTTCTACCCCTGGTATTCGCGATTCTACTGAATGTACGCACTGCTCGCTTCATTTTCCTGAGTGCTTGTAGCCCCTGCATTACAAGGTGGATGAGCAATTGCATTTTTGCTTGCTTGAGTGTTATGAGCCATTGTTGATGACGATATTTTTAGTTCACGGACGGACACAAGAAACGCCGACCACCGAGAGGATAACAGCTTCACCGTAAAATAGAAATGAGGATGGTGACAAAGTTTTCAAAAATTGCGATTTAGTCCTCACGATTTTGTCTATAAAATGTAGCCCTTCCTCTCGCGCGCAAAATGACCTCTAAAGAATTTAAGCTTTATTCCGAATACGAGGGTTCCGTTACGTTTCAGGCGCTGCTCCGAGCCTCGGACAGCGGCTCTAGAAATGCGAAATGCTGTCCTGCCGTGTGCCGAGAGCGCAGATGTCGTTAATTGGGGCAGCACCTCCTGATCCTGCTGCGCTTAATGAGTAATTAGTCGCCCCCCAAAAAGCATTGCTGTATCTCTGCTTGCTTTTCATTACGAGTGCGCAGCTGTCGGATCAAACGAGTGCTCCCGCTCTTTCAGATTTGAGAGGATTTCGTGTGCGAGAGGGGGAGGGGGAGGGCTTTAAATGCATGCGTGGGTTTCCTGAGCGACTGGCTTAGAGGATAATTGCAGGGACGGTTAAACTGAATTTATCTTGAAGAGAAAATAAATAGAAAAGGTGCGATGCCAGTTTCGATTCCAGCTGAACGCATCGTAATAGAGCCTACTTGCTAGAAGACTGAAAAATATGCATAAATGTTTTTTTTTCCTTCATACTGTCTTTGTATGCCTAACTATGTATTGAAACTCATGCAATAACACGCAACACAATTATGTTTCTACATATCCAGTATCGGTTAAGTACGTTATGAGAGCGCTAAAGACAGAAGTTATTAGCTGTAGTCTACAGCTGGTCCAAGCGAAAGCGAGTCTAAGCTACATCGAAGTAAAGAAAATATATGTCGTGGAGAGTGCAAGTGAACCTGGCGCTGCCAGAAATTTCTTTGCTGTAATCCTAATTCAAATCATCTACAATAAGCGTACTTCAGCTTCGACATTTAAGTTAGCGCCTACTCTTCCGTCGGGCGCAGTGGAGTGGAAACTTGGGACAGTTGGTATATAAAATTATTGAAACCAGAACTAGGGAACCAAATGCAGGGTACAGTAAAGGGACACACACAGTGCTGCGTGCCAACAATGATGATGATAATGACAATGACTGAAGACCAGAATAACAGAGTTAAAGCATTATAACAAAACACTTACATAGACAGACACACAGATGAACAAAGAAGTTGCAGTTTCAGCCAAAAGGCGAAACACCGATTGTGATATCAAATCGGTAGACAGCTATGCGAAGTAAGGGTAACAGTTTTATCGGCCGCATGAGCTTACTAACTAAATTAAGAATTATAGAATATGTAAGCACGACTCAACGAGGACGTAGAAAGAAACAGACACACAGAGACAGCGCTGTCTCTGTGTGTCTGCTTCTTTCTGCGTTCTTGTTCAGTCGCGCTAACACATTCTATCATGGATTCAAACCAACTAGCCTGCCAACGTGTTTTAATTAAATTAACAAGCATGGTGTCACGCGCGCACAGGTAAACTATGCGCCCATGTCGCTCATTGAGTGCCAAAACTCGCTGTAAAAATACTGGAGTGAGGAATCGCGGCAGCAGCAAGCGAATTGACCTTCGTGCATCTCTCGCTTCAACGCGAACGAAACGTCGAAAGCGCAGCGCATACGAAGCTACCGGCACTACGCGCACTCTGCAAACATCGCACATCGCTCTGAAGATGAGGCCCGCGCGGGTGCGCACCTTGACCACGTCGTAGATCGCTTTCAAGATACGGCGCCCGCACGGCCGCGCCGTAAGCAGCAGCCGCTGGAGAAGAACGCCCCCTACTTCGCCTAATCCCCGTGGCTCGCGCTTCCCGCCCGGCTTCCGCGCTCACGCACTCGAGATTGAGCCAAGTTCGGCGGCTCACATTCACACATACAGCATACGGTGCGCAGCGACGCTTTTGTCGCCCTTCGAATTTATACGGGACCTCACGGCGACGCCGACTGCAGAAATGCGCCTGGAGGGTCCATATAGTTGCTATCGCAATAAAAAGCAGCTCGTCTGAGACGTTTAGTGACGCACGTGCTCGTCCTGCTCTTCATGATGTGGCTTCACCAAGTCACAGAAGCAGCTCATCCTCGTTTACAGGATCGGTGGCATATATATATATATATATATATATATATATATATATATATATATATATATATATATATATATATATATAGATATATATAAATATATATATATATATATATATAGTCCGTTTCATAGATGTATCCTTGTAGTGACTTTCTCAGCTGACGAATAAACTATATCACCTTTGCGGCACAGCTGCGATGATGACAAAGGTAGCGGATAATTAGAGATGCTCTGGCAGCAAACAAAAACGCGGGAAGAACAATAAGCATGAACTTGGTCAATAATGATCTGTCGTTGCAGGAGAAGGACACCCGTGGAAGCACTACCTGACATACTTAAGTTATAGAAGTTTGGCTGCATTCTCTAGAACACAGAACGCGTGTCGCATCACTGTCAACAACGAGGAACTCCGTAGAAGCTCAACCAACATAATGTAGGAGAGAAGGGCTACCCGAGGTACAACTCGCACGATCCCTTCCTCCCAATGAAAGGTATTCGCGAGCATTGAGGTTAATCTCAACACAGGCACGGACCGAGTTCTTCTGGATGGTGTTTCAGTCCCGAAAACATCTTAACAACGCTAACGCGTTATCACCCGCATAAACGTTTGCTCGCATCAAATATTCCTGCTCAGTAGCTGCGCATACGCGCGCGCGACTCGGCAACTGCACCAAACGATAAGGGAATGCAAGCATGCCATAGGCGACAGAGCGTTGACACGCGCGGATCATGTGAACAGTTGGGACCAGAAAGCAAAAGAAAAATTGATGCAGGGGGAGTGAAAACATCGCCCGTTTGCTTTTGCGAACACGTTCTTCTCGCTATTGTAGCCCCCAACTGGGTCGGTCAGGAATTTTAATGCACGCGTGCCCGTTGGTAACCGCTGGCGGGCACATGTACACGATTCTAGCGTCCGTCCAATTCAACCTTCCTTACACTTCTCGCCACATGTTATGCGCCCTGTAACGTAGATATGCATCCGCGCGGAAGAAGTGTCTGGTGCAAGCGCCAGTTCGTACAAGGGGAGTGATTTCATGCTATGCTCAGAATGTAACTCGTCGGCTTTGGAATTTCCGATAGGCATACTATACACGCTTGTGAAAGGATGGCAGCGAGATGCATTTCTCAAGAAAGAAGGAAAAATAAATAATGTAAGCGCTTCGGGGTGACGTCCAGCAAGTCGGCGGCAACGCAAGCACCGCCAACAACAGGGCCGCGGCCACCGAGGATGCCAGTTGCCTCAGAGCGGTCGCCAAGAAAAGCGCGGCATGCCATGCGTGCCAACAATGCCAGCATGCAAGGGATGTCCCGTACGTTCACTCAGAGCGCCTCTTCTCTCTGGGACGAGAAGAAGGCGGGGACGGATTGCGAGCCACTCAAACTGAGGAAAGAGTTTCCGGAGCGCAACGTTAGGAAAGGCCCGAACGTTTAGCGCCAAGTGCTTGTCTTCCCCGACTCCTGTATAGTCAATGTACGCTTGTACGCCCTCCCTCGCTGCACATCCACCATTCCTCCGCTGGGAGAGCAGCGTATTGCAATGGCATAGGCCATATACAGTCAAGAGAAGCAAGCGTATATACGACCCAGGGGTACGCGTATTGGTCCTTTAAGTGGACACTCCGCAGACTAGATTACTGTCCCAAGCCCGAGCGAAGGGAACGCAAATAGTCACAAGAGGACGCAAACGGCCCGTCGCGAGTTCCTCTGAGGAAAGCGAGTTTGGCCGAGTGTGCGTTCCTGCAGTGCCGCGTAGAGCAGCCAAGCGCGTCGCGCAGTCGTTACCGAGTTGGGTTCGAGCCCAAATGGGCAGCGGCACTTGTTACTTTGCCTAAGCGCCTTCTACTGTGTCCATTACCGTAGTATCGAGGGCAAGACCGATAGAACATCAACAACGTAACGGAATACGCAGTGACAGTGACGTCAGACGTGTTCAAAGCGTACGGAGACACACATCGGCCTGCTCGCCATGCATGTTTGCGGGCTTTTGTGTTTGTCTTCGTTGGTTGTGGGGAATTCGTAGGAAAAGACAGTGCTGTAATTCTGCCTGCCGACAGCGGCAGCTTAAATTATGGTTTTGGTGGCAGCCAAGTGTCAGGGCGACCAGTAGCGTAGCCAGAAATTTTGTATGGGGGGGGGGGGGGGGGAGGGGGGGGTGTCTTGCGTTGCAGCTCGACTTCCTCCTTATAGAATTTGTCGAGCGATTGAATAAACTACTATTGACTCCATCGCCATTGCCGAAGATGCTGCAAACAAATTATTGTATGCTACGCAATGTCAAGACAAGTAAACTATGTATTTTTTCATAAACTAACATACTCGTATGTCCCAAAAATTGTGCTTGAAATGACTGATAACAATGCTTCCATGTTTTTTTTTGTCTATTTATTAAGCAGAGAAAATATCCCACGAACTTTAGAACTATATCACTTCGAGGTGAGCAAAGCAGTGCGTGCCGCTGATACAACAAATGTAAAGACCATGAAATGAACAAGTTGAGGACAAACAGTTCTGTGAAACTTTGTCATTCAAGAATCTTGTTTACATTTCTGTACATATGCAACGACCAGAAAAAAATGTCAATGACGCTGTCCTTTGTTCCGATGTATTGCGCAGGAGCAGCTGTCACCGGTAGTGTATTGTGAGTATTTGTACCTAAGTTATAGTCACAACAGAGAGCACATATAGAAAGCCGTTTTGCAAAATATGCGAGGGCGAATCAAATGAAAGTGAGCCAATGCGAATGTGTAACAAACGGGGTACTTTATTTAAAAGTCGTCTTCATGAGACTTTACTCATTTGTCTCACTTACTAACGAGTCGCGTTATCCCCGTCTTATAAAATTCCTTGGGTTGTTGCATCAAAAAGTCTGTAAGTGACTCTTTCACGTCATCGTCCGAGACGCATCTGGTTCCCCTGAACTGTTTCTTTCATTGCCCCAAAATGTAGAAGTCGCAAGACGACAGGTCTGGGCTGTAAGGCGGATGTTGTAGCGTTTCCAACTTCAACTTTGACAGCTTTATATTAAACACATCAGCGATCTGGGGGCGGGCATTGTCGTGGAGCAAGATGACGCTATTAAACAATTTTCCACGTCATTTTTTCTTGATTGCGACGTGCAGCAGATCCGGCGTTTCACATGCAATATCGGAAACAATTGATAAGACTCTCCAGGTTTAGCAAATTCTATCAGTAATGGACCCTGTTGATCCAAAACAAAAGTCAACAACACCTTGCGGCGGAAATGATGACCTTTGCTTTCTTCTGGATGATGAGTTCGAATGTTTCCACTGCACGCTTTGCCGTCGTGTTTCAGGCTCGTAGTGGTGGCCCCATGATTCATTCCCGGTCACGAGTGCGGACAAGAAGTGGTCACCCTCATTGTGATACCGGATCAGATGAGTCAAGGCAGCACCGAACTTCTCCGTCTTCTGGCGGTAGTTCAAAATCTTCGGCTTCCGTTGCGCACACAAGAGCGGATAAACGAGATGTTCATGGCTTATGGTGTGAACCGAACCGTGACTGATGTTCACACGCATTGCCACTTCATCGATGCTTATCCTCTGTTTTTGTCCAATCAGCTCATCAACCTTTGAAGTTGTGTTGGGAGTGATTGCACAGTAGTTTTGGCCCGGTCTTGGATCGTCTTTGCAACTTTCAAGTCCTTTGAACTGTTGGCTCCAACGCTTCACAGTGGTCAATGAAATGCAATGCAAATGCAACGCACACGGCAGCCATCCGGCGACTAATTTATTTTTAGGAAACACCTTCAGATGTCAAAAACCTCACGACACCCAGCTATTCAACCTTTGGAGCGTCCATTATGTCACGCAACCATGTTCTACCCAGTGTATGAGATCATTAATGAACGTTTATCGTCACACCTACGTGTCATTTTTGAAAATGAGAGATGCCTCTGTGTCACGCGCATGCCTCGCAGATAATGAAGCGAACGAATATTGCGCAGGGCGTGTTGGCTCACTTTCATTTGACTCGCCCTCGTACATTAGAAATGCGAAGACAGAATGAGATATACAAATGCGAAGATACAGCTTGACAAAGGGCAAAAAAGTGTCACTGGAAACAAAGTTCACTGCACGTATACACAAAACCTTGCAACAAGATATTTAAATATTTTTATAAGCCTCCATGAAATCTACGTATCTAAAAGCCACTGTATATAATGCGTCAAACAAGGCAAATATATAGCGCAGTCACAGATTGGCAGGTCACAGAATCACCGAATCACTAAGCAGCGCTACAACGCGACTGCATTTCCATCTATCTGGAAAAAGAAAGTCAAAAGAGAGGGACCGAATGAAAAGAAACCAATAAACATAACTGGAAGGACAATATGATCTGTGATAACAATAGACCAAGTGTTTTTTTTCTATTTTTTTATAGAAAGAAGCGAATGCGATAAGGAATGTGATTTAATTTCAGATGTAATGCTACTACCGTCTGATATCCCGGCTAAAAAAGCAGTTTGCCTCCAAGAGTTAGTTCTAGCTTTTGGGAATAGTAATGCTTGTCGCTCTGCAAATCAGGTTTTGTTAGTATTGATAAGATTTTCAACAGTGAAACCTTCAGCTGTTACTCTTTGTGTAGAAGACGAAACATGAAGATTGATAGCTTATGACAAAGAACTCATAGAGAGGAAAGGTATTTGAATTTTTCTATACGGGAGGAGAATTACATGTAAATGGGCTAAATGTCTTAATCCTTACAGCCTGATTTTGTAATTATTGAAAGGGTTGAGGTGTGTGTTGTATGTGTTGCCCCAGGATGACATGCAGTAAGAAAAATGACCATGAACGTAAGCGTTATAGTGATAAAATAATGTGGGATTGGGAGTATCAACATGTTTTAATAATCTCATGAACTCTAAATGAAACTTTTCGATGCAGCGATGCGACATGAAGATGAAATTCAAGGTTCCTACAAAGGGTTACCCCAAGAATCTTGGTACTGCTAGATAGAGGTAGAGCACGATTGTCAAATGAAACTGCGAAGCTAGAGCTTAGGCGTAACTGGGGAGATTGGAATACCATAAATGTGGTCTTAGAAGGTTTAGAGTGCAACAAGTCTGCTTTACGCCAAAAGTGGACATGGTGAAGGTCGGTTTTTATTGAATAGAATTGCGAGATTTATCGGCAGCAGAAATGGTGGTTTCATAAACATATAAAATAAAACTAGAATGGAAAAGTACTTTAGATAGATCATTAACGAATAAAAGGAAAAGTAGTGGTCCAAGAATAGACCCCTTTGGTGCCTCTCAATTGTTAATTCTTTTTTCTGACGATAAAGAATTCTAAATTTCAACAATTTGTGACCAATTACTAATGTAGTTGCTAATGGACTGTAAAGGTGGGTCATATATACCATTGTAATCAAGTTTGTACAATTGAAGTTCATCGTTTATAGTGTCAGATGCTTTAGTATGTTCAATGGATAAGGCTCCGACCAACTTACCATGCCTATTGCTTGTTCGATGCGACAAGTGAACAAAAAAAGCAGAAGAGTACACTCAGTAGAAAGGCCTTGGAAAGGCCTTTCTACGAGTAGAAAGGCACGCGAGCTCTCCTTTTCAATCCTCCGACATATCAGGCATGCGACGCAGCTGGCAATGGGAGCGGAGGTGAGCGCAACGACGAGGAACGTGGTGTGACGTCATACCAAATGGCGGGCGCGGAAAGGAGCGGCGCTGGGCAGCGGCGGAATACCTGTGGCTCGGTGCTACTAGTGCCGCATGCACAGTAGTGACTAGGGAGCGAGAGAGAGAGAGAAATATCCATGGCGAGGCGCGCGATATGCCTCCTCGGAGCACCGCCACGGCGAAATCGCAAGTTCGCGGCCAGTAAAGCTTTCACTTTAAAAATCGTTCTGGGCTTTAAGGTGCCGAAACCACAATATAATTATGGTGCATGCCATAGTGGGGGACTTTGAATTAAATTTAACCGTGCACCGAATGCGTGCACCGAATGCACGGCATACGGGGGTGTTTTTGCATTTCGCCCCCATGGAAATGTGACCGCCGTGGCTGGGATTCGAACACCATGCCCATCCCATCCGTGGCTTAGTAGCGCAACGCCAGAGCCACTACGTCACCACGGCGGGTCCTGTTTCAGTGACCCGAATGCGCCGAATGAACGTTTCACACTTTTTCACGGTGTAGTGCATTCTAGGGCCTGAATGGGGAAAATATTCCGTTGCAAGTTCCCGGAGTGGCAACAGCAATCTATTGGGCTCCAGGACCACCACTTGAGAGACCGGAGCTGCTATCGCTATGACGTATGAAGTGGCATCACGTGACTCACGTTCGCGTCTTCGCGCCTCTACCGCAGTCAACGCTTGCTCGCTGGCTGCGCGATTGAAGCCTTGATTGTAGGGTTGTTGATAATGCGTCATTCCCAGGGCAGCAGTTTAGTAGCCCATTAAAAATAAAGGTTGTTATGGGGTTTTACGTGCCAAAACTACGATATCATTATGAGACGCGCCATAGTGGGGGATTTCTGAATCATTTAGAGCACCTGGGGTTCCCACTGCACAGTATACGGGTGTCTTAGCATTTCGCCCCCATCTTAGTCGCCCACTGTGGCAGCACGGTTTTAACCATGTGGCATGGTATATACTGCTCGGTGCCGCAGTACCCCAAGTGCTCGACCGATCCCGGTGTGAGTTTTATGCGAACCATAAAACGAAACTCCAGCGAAATGCTTGGCTTATAAAGCTGCTGAAAACGACGTAATGTGCTGATCGTAAGAAGGGGGCAAGCCATACACGCAGGGCTTGTAGGACGCTCGCTTTATATGACATTGGTCAAAATACCCTGCGCAGAGATGCGAGCGACTTGGATGCCGCGCACGCGGCGAAAGCGCGAATTGAAGATACAGGATTATAAGCGGTTGAAGTTCCACGTATTATAACAGACCAGTAATAGATCATTGTCCCAAAACAATTCTGGCGAAAGTGGCAAGCTGCACTCTCCGTGACAAATACTGTGAACAGGGGACGTATTCTTGGACAATCACTTTCGGCGATACCATCGCCATCGCGTCATGTGGTGCTCAACCAGCCAATCAACTCATCCGGTTTTGCTCAACCATCCAATAAGGGCGCACAGAAAGTGATATCGCCGAAAGCAATCGTCCGAAAGTACGTCCCCAGCACTGTCATTGCGGCAAAAGTGCGCGTATATGCTTTTATAAAAGATCGTGTGAAATGAATAACGAATTGAAAGCATCCGATTGTGCGCTCACTAAACCCCTTTGCTGCAGTGCATACCAGACTAAGATGTACGCGTTGGATTGTTTCGCAGCCAAGAGGCCGCACACGCAACGCTTAAAATATGCAAACAATCGGAATTAACCATGGCGCTGGAAATGCCGGACACTTCCCAGCCAGTATCACGTGATGTCGCTTTCTACGTCACGGAGAGATTCGAGCATGTGGCGCCACAGTATGTCCTCGAGGCCAATAGTCGGTTACAACCTCAGAATTCAGCAAATGCCCCGCCCGCAAAACCGCGATGCATCAGGCCTCCGTAGAGTTTCTAAATTCAGTACCAGCTCCGTCTGACACTAACACTGAAAGTTTGTCTCCACCGTGCTGTCTTGGAAATGAGTGAACATAATTGGCTAGAGCATTTATATAAAAATTAGTTGACTTTAGACAACGCTGTTGTAACAACACTGTTGTAACAACACTGAATTTTCATGTCCCCAGCGGTTATAGCGTCTTTAACGAAACTCTGGAAGTGATCGTTTGCTGCATTCGCTGCATATGAATTCTGGAGCGTATTACACCGCTAACTGTGCCTTAAAAGGAAACGAAAAAGCGAATTAAGTTCGGCTATATAAGTAAACTACCCTTTCAGATTACCAAAAAAATCCACTCTTACCATGGATTAAAGCTAAGTAGACCAGAAAAGGCAGAAAAGTGAAAGACTGGTAGCGATGCCTCATTGATCTTCACTCAGGAGCTCACCGCGACATGATAGAATTTCGTAGGCGTCAGCTCGAGCCTAGATAGCTTTTGTCGGTAAAGAGAGGTTACATTGCAATTCTAGTTATTAAATTTCGATCACTTTTGTCGCGCTACAACGGGCCATATAGGAGAAAGCATTTTGAAACACACTTGTAGAGGGCGGAAGAGCCACGCCCCAAGTTACGTGACGGTGGCAAGCCCTCCAACTGTGTATAACGCGCGGTGAAAATAAAGTCGAGGTTCTTCGAATCAATCACGCCAATGGTGCGGTGAAGTCGCTCCTTGCTGGCGAGCTGAGCGTACTTGAAACACGCTCCAAACGACGACCAGCCATTATTGACCTACCGCCGTTAGGGGTTTCAGCGGGAAATTCAAAGAAGCAAAAAAAAAGTTGAAATTTCTTTTTTCCTCTAACAATTAACCTGCCGTTGCAAAACTAGCGAAATATAGATTTTTTTCGAAGGAAGAATTCTTGAGTCTAAACTGTTCATCTAGTTTATCTCCATAGCGTCCCTTTAAAACACTGTCCAGCGCGGGTAGAGTGGGAAGGAAAGTACAAGGAGCAGTCGAACACCGATCCGTTTCACACGCCTTCGTAAATCACGGAGCGCGACCAGGCCCGGCGATACACGTACCACCCGATTCCCCTATTCCCTTTCCCCCCGTCTTGAGCGCACCCCGCTGGCAGAGCTGGAGAGAGCCACCGGCGCTTACTTTGCGGCCTTCACTATCTTCGCATTTGGCTCGGCGGTCGGCAAAGGATGAAAAAGGACTTTTGGATAACGCGGTAATTCACTCGAGAGCACGGGGTACCGGCGACGCCCGCGGACTGCTTCAATAAGGCGCCGGCGCCACTGCTGCCTTCCCCTGTCCGTACGCCACTCTCTCGCTCCTTTTTTTGGGGGGGAGGGAGTCCGCGCACTTTCTTTCGCTAGTGGACTTCACTGGTCTCTTTCTATTTTTATCGTCTCTTTTTTTCTGTTCGATCATTTTGTTTACTTTCCCTCGTTCTCCCCAAAATTTGCCAGCAAGCCGCGCAACCGTCAACTGCGAGAGAAAAGAAGAAAATAAACCGCTTGTAAAGAATAAAGTTCGGAATTATAGGGCTAGGAGGGAGGGGGTAACAAAGAGAGGAAGTGTAGTTTAGAGAAAAGAGGGAGTTGGGAGCGGCATGTTAGAGAGAAAAGTTGACGGTCAAAAACGCACAAAAGAAGCAGCGGTCGGCCCTTGCCTGTGTTCCGGCTCCGAGCTCACCCGCAGCGCGTGAGAGGCAGGCAGGCAAGCGGGCAAGCAAGCACATCTCTTGGCGGCTCGACCAGCAGCCGCTGCCACTGCCGCCGTCGTTGGAGGGCCAATAAATAATGGTGGTGCCGCCGGGGACACCACAACGGGACGAGGCGGCCGGAGTAGAATTTAATTACCCGACCATCCGTCTCTCTGCTTTCACTTTCTTTGTCTTACTTTTTTTTTACCTCTAGAAGGAAAAAAAAAAACCAATAGGGCCATAGAGGCGTGCAAGAGCAGGACGAACGGCGACGGAAGCAAAAACACAGGAATTAGTTTAAAGGACGCAGAGAAACGAGAGTTCTCATCGGAACGGGTTACTGGGCATGGATGCGGGAGGGTGGTGTTGGAGCGGATGTATGTGTATGTGTAAGGGGGCAAGGGAAATCGCTAGCTAGTTGGCAAGAGAACAAGAGAATGACTGTCTTCCTTGTAACTGAGTCGCCTCCTCCCCCTCCCACCCCTTTTTCCGTCCTCATCGCCACACTAAAAGCTGTACACGACTCTAAAGCTTGCATGCTAGATCTCGATTATATTTTCCGCACACTCACATCGGTTTCTTGGTTGCTGTTACGTTTTGAAGCACTGCCGCGTTCATGCTGGCCGCGAGGTTTCCACAACGCGTGAGGAACGAAAGGACGAGCAGCAGTCAAGTACCGCGCGAGGGCGCGCGGGATGAAGGATCGTGAGGAGAGAGAAAACAACTGAAATTGAATGGAAAAGAACAGGAACGAGAAAGTAAATATCAACGATTAGTGAAAGAAGAAAAAAAAAGTTAAGAAATAATAGCAGGGAATTACTGCTCCCACTGCGAGCTGCGCAATCCTTCCCGCGTTGCCGCAGCAGCGCTGGGCGCAGCGGTGATTCGACATCATTAGCGAAGAAACTCTTCTCGTTCTGTTCCCTTCTCGACGTTTCTCTTCCCGCTATTCGGTGGCAGCCTTTCAATAGCCCCGGTCCGCTACATTTGCCTGCGCAGCATTCCCGTTTGTTTCAGTCCGTCCGTGCTTCGCTGCTCCATTGCCAAGCCCTCCCACAGCTTAGCCCTTCTTCTCTCGTGCCTTTGCGCTATTGCCTATAGCGCGTGCAATAAAGTATAGGGTCTTCTTTCATTCCTTCTGTGAGCTGCGTAGCCAATTTGTTCCGCAAAATTTGCTACTGAAGCCAGTCTTATAAGGCGCGGAAGGAACAGTTGAAGAGAGTCGCTTTTTCTTTTTTTACACCAGCCACTGCTCGGGTTTAAACGACAAAGGAACTGCTGTTAATTGCACCCGCGCATTTGTTTGCAAACTGGCGCGTGCGATTTTGTTTCTAGCTGAGCAAAGGTATGCCTTGATGAAGTTTCAGGTTCAGTGACAGCTTGCGAGAAACATTGATTTGTCAGGCTGTTGCCCAGACCCACGACGAAACGACAACTGCATCGACGTAAGAAGAGTTTGCATTATTTTGAGAACGCCTAGGTGCGTATCATGGAAGCTCGGAAAGTGTGTGTTTACTCAGTAATAGCTTCAGAGAGGTTGCTGAAGTTAAGAGGATCGAAATAACGAGCAGGTCTTTCACCGCTGTTTATGTAAAACATTGTCACGGCTTCGATGACTTCAGCGCACACCCGCCGTGCCAGCGATGTGGGGCTCGCAGGCCATCACCAATACTCCATTCATCACGAAGATGTCACTCGCATTCATCATGGAAAACTTATGGCTAATGTTTTGCCATCTTCACGCCAAAAAAGGCTGAAGTGAAATGGGAAAGAATCAGTCTCTGCAAACACTGCACGAAGGCGGGATAGAAAAAATTATCCCAATGCTAGTGCACCATCACAAATTTATCTTATAGCCGAAAAATAGACAGACTATCAGCATAACTTTCAACGCGAACTATTCCGAAACTACTCCAAGGCATTTGTCCGTTTACAATTTCGCGTGCATTTGTAAAGTGGCCCAATTGAGACTGCAAAGCATCCTCTTGGATCTGCTCCGTGCCCAGAAACAGACAACGGAGCGATTACGCGCCCCTCCTTCATGTAATTACGCATAATTGGTGAGCGGATCAGCTATTTTCTGTTGGAATTTCGATGTATGCTGACGGTGCATAGAAGTGAAAGCTCCGGGGACGACCTCGTGTGATTCTGCGTTCAGTCAAGATGCAGTAGGAGCATTCTTTGCTGCAGCAATTTTTCTTCTTTAAAATCACCCTACTCCAGTGAATCTTTGATTCCCTTAATGAAATATTGAGAATAGCAGGAATTGGTATTCAAGTCAAGTGAACGTTAAGAGGTCTTCACAAGAGGGGGAACATTGAAATAAGGAAAGGGAAAACCGAATAGTGAAAGAATTCTCGGGAACTCCCATACAACGCTAAAATTACCTCCCGAATACGCAAATGGCGGTAAGCGAGCGTTAGGTTTCATATCGCTTAGCCTTGGCTTACATGCTAGGTTATTTACGATAGACAACTAATAACAGCTACTTGACACCTAAGAAAAGTGTTCAATATGAATATTTGTGGTGAACTTCAATGACGAGGAGCCAACTCTTGGAGAAAAAGAGTATTAACTTGCTTTAAGAGTAGCTCGATCCGCGCGTACTTGCCTACGTGTCGACAAAAGATGGCGTGCTTCGAGCACTGTGCTACACAAGAAAAGACTGCCTTCGGAAGACTTAATGTACCAGTGCCGTATCTCATTTCTCCTTAGCGGTTAGTATACTTTTGCACCATAAATTTGAACATAACTGAGCAGCAACTCTGCGAGCTCAAAAAAGAAATGTTTGAGCAAAACTACGATCCCTTTGGCGACTCAGCCGCTAATCCAACACGATCATGTTTACAGTGCATAAGCGTGGGGCCCACATAGATTCAGAGACGAAAATGACAGAAATAAAAATACAGACTATCTTTGACTGCGAAGAACGAAGGCAGAACAAAGCGTAGGAGACGAAGACACAAAACACGCACACAGCTAAATATGGTCAACCTATACCAACACACCTAGTCTTCTGTTTTGCTAAGATAAGAAAGGTATTCAAGTTAATAACTTCAAGAAGAGGAAGAATGCCTTTATGAATTCTAACCTCTTGTCTGAGGCTTCAAACGCATTTAAACACGTTGGGCCTGGCAACGTCAACTGACAGAACGTTGCGTTTGTTTGGGAAATGAGATGAGTAAAGCCTGGGAAATGAGATGATGCGCTCATCTGTGGCGAAAACAAACAAACAAACAAGCAAACAACCAAAGGCATAAAGAGCGAGAGAGAAGCACCGGCGTTCCATCGCAAGCCTATCTGCCGACCTTCGAAGCAAGCAGAGCGCGAAAGTGCCGCTGGCTGTTCTGGACCGTGCCCGCACGGGGTTGTCGGCAGTGGGACACCATGGCCGGATGGCCGGGGAGTTCCGACTGCGAGGGCCAGATAATAGATACGTCGGCAGACGCATCGCCCTCCTCACCCACCGCTACGTCCTCTCCGTGTTCACTTCCTGCCTGCGAGGCCCGTGGGCAGAGCCGACTGTCGGGAGCAACGATGCTATCTGGCTCGTCCGAGCGGACGGAAGCCTGTCGCCGCTGGGCGAGCGCGCGCAGGGCGTGTATGGATGTGCTCCCGGGTCGCGCTAGCGGGACACGCGGTGAAGCCAGCGTACCAGGGTTAGGCCAGCGGAACAGCGCCGTTCTCTCCTCAGTTGGCTGTGCGGGGTGTCATTAGTTTAACTCCCGTAATGAGTCATTCCGCATCTGCTCTCCGGGCCGTGATCGCAGTAGCAGAGGGTGGAGATTGGAAGAGGGAAAATGACGATAGGAACCGGTTGAAATTTGCTGGCACGACAAGGCAGAAAAAATTGTAAAAGAAGAAAGAAATGGAAGGGATGATGCATAGTAGAAGGCCAATCCAACGAACGCACAAGTGGCCGAAGGCTGAAAAGTACAGCGAACAGCAAATCAATGTTTACAAATTATGCGCGTGAGCTATGAAGCGAAACAAGGCGGGTACAAAACAACCATAGAACACAAAACGACCTAGATCACCGCTGCAAGACTCAGACGTATGTGGGGCCTGTGTGTGTGTTTCCGGTTAGGGCGTGGGGACGCCTGCAGCAGGTTTGTCGCAGTGCGGTAAAGGGAAGTTCTGCGAAGCGCTCGCACTATTGGCGCTGCTATAAAATAGCGAAGCGCAGATGGACAAGCATGAAAAGGGGGGAGAAATGCAATTTTTGCGCGAATAAGTACCTGTAGATGAAAAATGAAAGGAAAGGTTTAGATTGAAATAAATAATTGCCTCTCCGAATCAGCCTCCAGTCTTCTGGTACGTTTTCATTTCCAGAACATATAAAAAAAAAGGAAATTAGGTGGTGACAGATAAGGCACAAACGAATGATTTCAAATAGAGAAGGAAGTAAAAGTGGTGGACTGTTGTAACAACAGAAGGTAAGGGCGGAACTTTGCTAAACATACTCAACCACGGTTTGAGTCATTCAACATGTTTATACACCGAGCTGATTGTTTGTACTGGGTTGACATTTCTTTTCCACCTAAGCAAACCGTATGCTTCGGAGCCTGCTATGGTAGCTTGTGCGTAACATACTACATAACAGTAGTAGTAGAACACTTTATTTGTTATTTTGAAATGAAGTCCCAGTGAGTGGAGCCCTCAGTCCGGAGCGTTATTTTCTGCTGCTCTCCGGCTGGCTCGGCCAATCAGATATCGCTGGTCGCCCAAGGCTGTTCTGGAAAGAGCAGCTTCCTACTGGATGGGGAGAGTTGGGCATTCTAGGAAGGCCGGGCGGTTTGGAGCATTCTCACGTAGAATGGTAGAGGTTTGGGCTTCCTCCACAGAAAGGACATTTGTCGGGATACCGGGTAGGGTAAAAAGTGTGGCAGAAAAAGTGGGGCAGAACAATTGTGGCAGTGTGGCAGAACGGGAACGTATTAGTTTGGAGCTGGCGCCAAGCGGTTGTATTTGCACGGTTTAGTTTCATATGTGGTGGAGGGAACGTTCTACGTGATAATCTGTAGTGTTGTAGTATATGCGCGTATGTAAGTGGTATCGTTTCCACCTTGTCTCGGTTGGACTGGCCTTCCACGGGTGCCCGGAGGATGAGGCCTCGGGCTATCGCATGAGTGCGCTCATTGTCAGTGAGAGACGCAAGCATGTCCAGGTGTCCAAACTAGGTGAACTAGTGGGATATGTTGTTTCTTATGTAGCAATTTATGAGCCATTGGAGAAATATGGCCTTGTGCGTAGTTTCGACATACTTGCTGGGAATCTGTAAGAATATATCTTATCTTATCTGGGGCTTGAGCGTGATGTCGAGAGCTATGGCACATTCTTCCGCTTCCGTGCATACTCCGCTTCCGTGCATTGTCGGTACTACATGGCAGAGACGTCTAATGAGGCAACTAAGGTAGTCGCTCTTAGAACTAGCGTTGGCCAGCCTTATCTCTGCCATTATCTCTGCTGCAGAGCGTAGATAATGAAGTTTCTTGTACAAAAGAGGATAACGCCAGATGTAATAAGGAATAAAAGGACTAAGTGGCCGAAGTCGCTCAAAGTGCCTCAATACCACGTGTTGTAAAGCATTGTCATAAGCACCGCCAGACACAACCAATATGGAAAGTCGCTTAAGAGGTGCAGCTGAGTAAGGGAAGAGTAACATAACGTCATCAGCATTAGTCTATTTATGTCCACTGCAGGACAAATGCCTCACTCTGCGATCTCTAATTACCCCTGTATAGAGCCACCTGACCTTATCTTATGGCTGTAAAGTATCCCAATTTCAACATACCACCTAATTCTCTGTCGTTCTCGATTGCACTTCCCTTCACTTGGCACCCGTTGAGTAATTCTAGCGGCCCACCCGTTATTCGCGCTAACCACTACATGGCCTGGCCAGTTCTATTTTTTTTATCTTAGTGTCAACTAGAATATCAGCTAATCCTGTTTGTTGTCTAATCCACACCATCGTTTCGTGTCCGTTAGCGTTACTCCTAACATTTTCCGTTCCATCGCTCGTAGCATATCCTTAACTTTTTCTAAAAATTCTTTGTGAACCTCCAATCTTATGGCCCATATGACAGTGCCGGTAGGGTGCAATGATTGCACACATTTACCTTTACTGGTAGCGGTAAGCGGCCGGACACGACTTGGTAATGCTTGCCGTATGTGCTACGACCCATTTTTATTCTGTAAATTTTCTTCTTACAAAGCAGCACTGAACTAAGTCGCCCTTGCTGTCAGATATTCTGCATCAGCTTTTGAACTCGCTGGCGTTTCATCCCGCATACTGAGTCAGATAACATGACTTCGTTGCTCCGTTGATTTAGCATGACAACGAGGGGGAGCAGATCGGGTCGAAGGCTGTTACTGCACTTAAATTGACATCGACATAGAGGCTCACTATAGTTCATCATATTAATTGATTGAAAGAATGTTGTGAGGCAAAGGCCACCAGGCCATACAACACTAAATCAACGGTAAATTTGTCTGCGCTTGTCGAAACGAGCCCGTCGCGTCCTCGTGTAAACTGGTACCTGAAAACAGGAGCGTGAAGAAACATTTTTTTCCCGATATTGATAAGACAGCAGAGATTATCGTTGCGAGGTTACGTGTCGCAGCACCATAATATTACCGCTATGGTGCTTAACCTAGGCGATAGCAACCGTAGCGTGTCCGACTGCATCCAGCAACGCCGCCTTGTCGGCCATTCTCGCTGTCGCAGTAGAGAAGTTGCTCCTCCCACGTGTTTCTTAGTTCGTGCCGTAAAAGGCAATTTTCCTTGTAGCGGACACCAAGAGGACGTGCTCATACGCCAAAAAACTTTTATGCGCCCCGCAGACCTGCCGCAGCAGCCCCCGGCGAGGTTGCGGGTACGTTAGATTTTCGTGCACTCGGGCTCGGTATGTATGTATACTCGGCCCAAAAATGGGCCTGCTCTGAGCGCTTGATCCCGTCCAAGCGTAGCGCTTGGCTTGGAACGCGCGGGGCCTTCTTTTTTCCTTTTTTTTTTTTTTGCGACAACGACCATTCCGGTGCGAAGTGCAGTCTGTATGCAGTATGCGCACGAAAAAAAAAGAAAAAGAAAAGAGAGTTCGGACAAGAAACGAAGCAGCCAAAGAAGTAACTTGACCCGTTGTTCGAGGCTTATGTGCATGCACTCATGACTGGTGCACGACGGCGGGAGCGCGCTAAGTGCATTTCTTGCGCGAGTGCTTGCATACCGTGCGCCCTAGTTTCCCCGAGTGCTAAGGCTTTCCGAGATTTAAGATAACGGGCCATCGTTTCGCGTCATAATTCCTTCGGAGTTGGCGCACGAAGCGCGGTGGCTGACTCACGTTTACAAATAAATCTCTGCCGCAACAGCCTGCTCGTGCCCGTCTGCTGCCTGCTGGGCGCACTGCGGCAACGAGCGAGGGGCACTGTTTACAAGGGAGTCTGCGCAACGTATGCGTTCGCTGTAAAAAACGGAAGAAACGAGATCAGGAAATATTACCAGCTCATGCACTCGTTACTCGTAGCTAGAAAGTGTGCACCGACACCATCGCTAGCACGCTTGAAGGGAACCCTAACGAGAAATGACCCGGGGCGGCTGTCTCTCCCGTGCTAAGGCTGTACGCCTTGCGAGGTAGATGAGTTCTTTAAAGCGTCCGTTTCCTCTTGAATTTGTGGCGTTTGGTTGTCCCTGCAACACATTACCTCCGTACGTACAAGATGAGGCAACACAGATCGTGACAAGAAGCAAGGCATTTTCATGAGCAATAACGGAGGGTTAAGGCAGTGGGGGGTGAAAGCGACTCGAAAAGAACAAAACAGCTCGAGTGTGCGTGCATGTGTTTGCCGATGAAAGTTCGGCACACGGGCGCTATGCTTTGGGCTAAGTGAGTAAATTGCAGCATCGTGCATTCTCCCATGTGACGGTAAGCTGGGCGCATCCATGAGTGAGCATTGCAAATAGCCGGGCAAGGGGTGCGACATCTAATGACATCTTGCTTGTAACACTTAAAACCTCACAATGCATTTTTAAGCGCTAATACGACTGACTACAGTTCGGCTTGGTCTCTGTCTGTCAATGCCCATTTACTCTACTTGCCTATATGGTCGGTATTTCAGGCACACTATTATCTCGTTAACACTCCTGCCCTTTGTTCTCACTGTCTAACTTGTATATCATCACGTTGTCGTGGCGCGGAGTAATAAAATACTGCCAAAGGCATGACTTAAAATATTCAGTACCCTTCCACTCTGTGAAGAAGGAGGACCAGCGAAGCTGCGCATGTGAGCCTCTTAATGTCGAACCGCACCTCCGCCTCGGATCTGCCCGGCATTGCACTATCTTCGGGATCGGCCCACATATGGGGAGTGCTTAAAGCCAGCTTCACCTCCGCCGCGGGTCGGCCCGGTATTTCACTGTCTTCGGGATCGACTCGCGTATGAAAAAATGTTGTGGTCTAAGCACGGACGCGATCCGCCAGTCCTAGCCACAGACAGCTTCGCTGTAAAAGTAAGCTTTTTAATGGGTGAACCTACGCCCAGAAAAACATGCAGCGCGTGGGCAGTACGATATTGACGGTCACATGCGTCCATCGTCGAATATCTGCTCAGTGCGTCAACCGCGTCCTCTATTTATACATGGATCATCGAATATTCCAGCGTAATCGCTGGCGCTCGCGTGCGTTCCGGAAATTACAACACTATTTACGTCGCGTATGCAATATTATTACACAAGGATCGGCGACAACACAGACAACAGGAAACATCAACGATAATATTCCGCAGAGTTTCGACACCTGCAAGCGCGACTTGCACTGAGCGACAACATCAGGTTGTTAGTGGGCGAAAATCGGGTTCCGGAGAAAAATAATAAACAAGCGATAATCCGCAACGTTCGAAAACGGCGGCGAGACTCGCACTTGCCACCTACCAGGCCCAAGCAAGGATAGATGTGAATAATGCATAAGTGCCTTATTATCATAAAAAGCTCAGCTTCAGGCGAAAGAAAGAAAGAAAGAAAGAAAGAAAGAAAGAAAGAAAGAAAGAAAGAAAGAAAGAAAGAAAGAAAGAAAGACCATGCAGTCACTTAGGCTCAAACACAAGTGTGCCTGTAGACGCATGGTCAGGGAATAACTCCTGCCATGTAGCTCACCAGACGTCTATTCGAACGACAGCCATAGGTCATGGGCAAAAGCTGGGCATCGTAGCAATTGTCACGCTTGTATGGCAGGGCATTCTGCCCTTCATTTTCGTGGTCGTTTGGCTTGGCTCCGACCCGTGCTTGCTTTCTTTTGACCACTACCGATTGGCTGCCTCGGTGCATGGCGTTGTTTTCTCCCACCCGAGTGAACGGTGACATGAGGCGCCAGAGTATGACTTCCATAATAATGAAGGTCTACCCAACTGGCAAGGTCACTGATTGGCAAAAACCAAAGGCAAATAGGGTGTGGCGAATATGCGAGTTATAGAAACGGTGCATTCCTATACCATGGAGCACAGACTGACAGGAGAATTAATTTTTCTTTCCTCTCATCATTCTGCTCTTTGCACTGCTCCAGCAAAATATTGTATTTATTTTTATCTCTTCGTTTTCTACTTAGAATACTAAGTTTCGCTCTCATGACCACTTTGTCTCTCTGTTATCTCCAGCTATTTACATGCGTCCTCCGTCACATCGTTTTTCCTATTGCTCCATGGGACGACTCCGTAATCTCCCTATATTTTGATATACCGGGATTATGACGATGTATAGAGGAAGCTGCAGCCGAAAGAAGCTGCCGGCAAAGAAATAGAAGATTACAGACAGAGCGGACTAAAGTATGAGCAAAGTTAAATAAAAAAAAATGCAGCAAGCAAAGAAGGTCATAGGAGAAAGATGATTGGACTTTACCGGGCACCCCGTCTGCAAGCGTGAACGGAGCAAGGGAGGGGGGGGCTGAGCCAGCGTGCCAGCACGCTTTATTAGGAAATATGGCAGTCCGTGGAGAGCCCTCGTGTCCCAGCCCCCGTTCCCCTCGTCTTCTTCGGTGTCCTTGGCCAGCCAGGAGTGCGTGCTGGCTCATGCCGCCTCGTGGCTGGTTCGCTCGCGCTGCAGGCATCTTTTTTTTTTTTTTTTTTTTTCGGCTGTCCGCCGCCATCGTCTCGCTCGTCCGGCATTTCAGAAGCTGACTCGAAGGTGCAAGGCAACCCTTGGCATTACCACCAGAGAGCTGTGCACTACGCTGTAGCGAAGTGACGCAGCCGTGAGTTATCAGACGAATCAACTCACCAGGGAGACGGAAGAAGAATGGGGATGAGCTCTGGCAGGGGTCTGTCCGAATTCGAAGGTACGACGACGAGAGTAGCATTTGAACAGCTAGGTTTATTCACTTGAGATTTCCTTTAAGTTAACACTGCATAAAATATTTACAAACAGAACGATGTCATACCCGTCGTCGTCGTCGGCCTGCCTGACCGGCCTGGTCTCCCCTGGTGAAGATGCGCCGTCTGCTGCTGTCTACTTGCTCTCTCAAAACTACTCGAACTACTCCTTAAATAAGTTTACACAGCATCCAAGAGACACTTTTCTCCACCAATGAGGTATTTCGTTACCCCGACCAATCAGGCAAGCCGACATCATCCAATGAGCGTCAGAGTTCAAGGGGTCAAGAAATGGTCGCGTCAACACTCCGTGCACAAAAGCACTCTGACCCTGACTAATCGGCTTTTGACAGCCGAGCGGGGGGAAGAGGGCGCGTCAGGTGCACGTGTGACGTCAGCCGCGGCGGCCGGGCGGTCAGTACCTGCCCGTGGCGCCGTCGCGGTTATTTGGGGTACAAAGGTTGCCCCCGCGTCGAGGAGCCCACAAAATTCCCCGAAAGTAGGCAAAGAGGCCCGTGCTACACACTTTTCGCGACACCTCCCCCCTACGAAAAAGAGTGTCCCACTCGTTACAAAGCATTACTACAAAACTAAATTAACAAATTAAACACGTACAAATTAAACACGTACATTTAGGGATTCATATAAAAAACTGAAATATCCGTAAGGAAGATTTAACATCACATAAAACAAAACAAACAACAAACAAGTTTTAACAAAAATGGAGACAAAGTGCACAAGACAAGAAACATGAAAGTTCATTCGCGCGCTACACAATAAAATTAACAATGAAGATTATTCGCTTGCGCTGTGATACACATCAGTGTCCGTGCCGTAAGCAGTGATAGTTCGAGGCTCAGCCTCCCTACGAAATGTCCTCCAGTTAAATGTACTCCAGTTGGAGTAAAGTTCAGTCCCGTACGGGTTTTTGTCTTGTCGTCCTCGATCACTACGCGAATCGCACTCGCGCACACCACCATTCATATCGCACTCGCGCACAGCATCACTTGGATGACACACTTCCTCTCGATGTCCATCAACAGACTCGTCGTCTGCGTCGTCATTATCCGAGCACTGTCTCACGTTGCACGGTTCTAACCGCGCAACATTAAAAGCGTCGCGTTTTTTGCCGGTTTGGTTCACCAACATCTGCGGAGGCTCCATTCGGTGGGCCACTTTCTTGGCGTTCTGGGTTCCGCGCCCAGCGCTACATCTATAGGAAGTGTGGGCTCATGTCCGTGAAGAAGAAAGAACGGGGTGAACCCGGTGGTCTCGTGAGTAGAAGAATTGTATGCAAAGAGCACGTACGGAAGAAATTCGTCCCAGTCGCGATGGTGCGAAGAAACATACATGCTGAGCATATCGGCCAACGTGCGGTTGAAGCGCTCGCACAAGCCGTTCGCTTGAGGATGGTACGCTGTAGTAGTGGCATGCTTGCTACCTATAAGTCGGAAAATTTCTTCAGTCAGGTTGGCGACAAAATGCTGCCCTCGATCTGTTATCACTTTTTCTGGTGCCCCATGGCGTAAGATAATTTGCTCGATGAAGGCTTTAGCAGCTTCTGCAGCGGTGGCCGCTGTACACGCGACGGCTTCGACCCATTTCGTGTGGTAGTCAGTAACCACGAGGATGTAGCGGTTTCCTGCTTTGCTTTTAGTGAAAGGGCCAAGAAAATCCATGCCCACTTGTTGGAAAGGGCGACCTGCAGGTGGGATCGGCTGGAGAAAACCGGTCGGCTTTCCGGGTGGTAGCTTTCGCGTCTGACAGTCGGGGCAGGAGAGGACATACTTGCTGACGTGGCAAAACATCTTTGGCCAGAAATAGCGGCTGCGAATTTTCTCCCATGTGCGCTTGACACCGAGGTGGCCTGCCGTGATGTCGTCATGGCAGTGCCTCAGAACCTCTGATCTCAAACACTTGGGGACAACGAGTGCTGCGCGATCTTCTTGAAAGCCTTTCGCTCTTCTGTACAATACACCGTCGACCAGCCGAAAGCTCCGTGCCGTTCTTTTCGTTTTTCTGACAACGGGCGCACTCGGCTGCTCTAGGTGCTGTATTATTTCTTGCATCCAGGAATCCTCTCTCTGCTTTTGCCCGATGTCCACATGATCCAGCACGAGCAACGGTAATGGGTTTTCTTCGCTTGCTGGTGCGGGATCATGAGGAATGCGGGAAAGCGTGTCCGCATTTCCATTCTTGAGGCCAGGGCGATGCCGCAACGTTATGTCGAACTCCTGAAGCAACAGAGACCATCTCATAAGGCGACCATTCGGATTTCTCACTTTCATTAGCCAGGCCAGGCTAGCTTGGTCCGTCACGACTGTGAACTTGGACCCAAAAATGTACGGACGAAACTGTCCGCACGCATACACGACAGCGAGACATTCTTTCTCAGTCGTGCTGTAGTTCATCTCAGCCTTATTAAGGTGTCGGCTAGCATAGGCAATTACTTTCTCTTCGGATCCGATTTTCTGAACTAGTACAGCACCTATTCCGTAACCACAGGCATCAGTGTGCACCTCTATCGGCTTCCCCGGCTCAAACTGACGCAAAACGGGCGCCGTGATCAGCTTCTCTTTGAGGGATTGCATAGCCGCTTCGCAAGCCGCATCCCAGACGAAAGGAACATCCTTTCTAGTGAGGTTAGTGAGTGGCCGAGAAATACGAGAAAAATCCTTGATAAATCGCCGATAGTAGTTGCAGATTCCGAGAAAGCTCTGTACACCTTTCTTGTTTTTTGGTGGGGAAAACTTTTCAATCGCGGCCACCTTGTCTGGGTCCGGTCGGATGTTCTCGCCAGTGAGAATGTGACCAAGGTACTTAATCTCCTGTCGAGCAAAGCTGCACTTTTCCGGCTTCAGCCGCAAGTTCGCCGCGTCCAAGGCCGAGAATACGCTTTTCAAATCTTGCAAATGAGCGGTCATGTCCTTAGAGAAAATTACAATGTCGTCCAAGTAAGCCAAGCATACCTTCCAAAGCAGACCACTGAGTACTTTGTTAATCATTCTTTGAAACGTGGCCGGGGCGTTACACAGACCAAAGGGAACAACATTGAACTCATACAAGCCGGGCCCACAGGCAAACGCGGTCTTCGGCTTATCTTCCTCCTTGATTTTCACTTGCCAATAGCCCGATGTAAGATCAAGTGTTGTGAAGTATCTTGAGCCCTGTAGCACGTCTAGAATGTCATCGATTCGCGGCAGTGGATGTACATCTTTCTTCGTAACTTCATTCACCCTTCGGAAGTCGACACAAAAACGCCATGACCCGTTCGGCTTTTTTACGAGGACGACAGGTGATGACCAGGGACTGCGAGATTCCCTTATTATCCCATCGCGCAGCATTTCCTCTACTTGCTTCTCAATCAGGTTTCTTTCAAAAGGAGAGTGACGGTAGGGATGCTGATGAATTGGTCGAGAATCGCCTGTGTCGATAACGTGTTCTGCCATAGACGTCTGCTGAATGGGGTTGTTATCGCCAGTGAATAGATGACGGAAGTTGTCAATGAGCGAAAGCAACTCGGCCCTTTCACCTGGACATAAGTGGTCCCCAGTCTCCACGTCAAAATCCCGAGAGTCTTGCGTGTCTTCGGGTGCGATGACTGCCACTTGTGCATTGTGAATAGAAGTAGCCCATCCAAGCTTTGTTCCGCTGAGCAAATTTACTGGCGACATGGTGGGATTAGCGATCCGAATCACACCTGTCCCATGCACGACCTTGGTCACGGTACGAGCAACGTGAAGTCCGTTTTTGAGCGTGATGTTCGGTTCGATGAGATGGACTCCGTCCCTTGCGATTTTTACTTGGACAGCGATTTCAGTGCGAGGTTCAATGCGAATATGCTCGTGGCACCGCGCACTAAGTACATCATTGTGTGCCAGGGTGCTTGAATTTTCATGCAACCGAAAAGTTTCACCGTTGAGGTGGAGTTTACTCTTGGAGAAATCTATTAGAAGACGCACTGCTCGACAAAACGGGAGACCACCTAATAGCTCGTAGGGACAGTCCTTCACAATCAAAAACTTCTCGCGAACAGTTGTGGAGTCGAAATCAAGAGTTATTTCAGTTTCACCTTGGGGGGAGAGCAAGCTTCCGCCGATTCCTCTGATGAAGACATTTTTTCTTGATTTTGATGAAGCACCTATTTTTTCAGCGAAATGCGACGAGATGACATTTACCGAGGAGCCAGTATCAATTACGAGTTTTGTGTCGGTACCATTTGCTCGTATCGGTACTGTTAAAAGCTGACTATCTGACATAGTGCATACGGGACGGCCGGACTGGCTCCCTAGGCCCGGCCGTTCTCGTTTCCCGAAGGGTTGGGTTGCCCACTCTGATTATTATTGGGCCCTCTCTGTTGGTTTCTGTCATCTCGAAACCGCGTCCAGCATTGGTGCGCGACGTGACCGATGCGACGGCATAGCTGGCATCGTGGACGCCCGTCGTCGGCACGGGAATTTCTTGCCGGCCAAGGCACCGGAGGACGGCGTACGTCATCTTCAATAGCCTTCAGTCGGTCCGATAATGTGGCTATAGAATCCGCGATCGCCCTCAAGTCCCTGTCCGTGTCGGTGACCTCTAGCGGGCAGTGACGCTCTGCCGCAGCGCAGGTGGCGAGACATGTTGGAGGTTGCTGCACTGTTGCTCCAGCGGGTGTCACTCCGGCGGCAAGTGCCGAGGCGAATGGGTAGCACGACTGCTGGCCGGCAGAGAAATAGGTGTCGGTCGCTTCTGGTTGCGACGCACGCACCATCAAAAAAGCTGCCCGATCAATTCGGCGTAAAATTTCGAGGAAAGCAGAGCAGCTGTCCGGGTTTGCAATAAGAATTTTTTCCAGCACGTGCGGACGCAATCCGCGCACGAGGTGCCGCATCCGCTCCTCTTCCGTCATAGATGGATTGGCTCTGGCGCACAGCTGCACAACGTCATAGTAATAATCTTCGGGAGATTCTGATGGCAGCTGCGTTCGGTTTTGGAGCCGCAAATATGCGATCTCAACTGAGTGACGACTTGTGAAAGACGTTTGTAAGAGCGTCGTCCACTCTTTCCATGTATTAGGGGCACCCGTTAAAATTTGCGTGGTGTGCCACTTTTTTGCATTGCCCTCTAATGCCAAATATAAAAAATTTACTTTCGTCCCTTCATCCCAGTTGTTGAGGGAGGCTACGTATTCGTAGCAAAGCAGCCACTCGGATATTGACTCTTCTGGTGTGCCATTAAATACTGGCGGTCCGATGAAAGGTTCCGCTTGAGGGGTGGACATGGTAGCGAGGACAGTAGGGGGTTCGGTCATAGTCGAGCTGTTAGAGCTAGGTTCTTCGGGTTTGTTGCCACGGTACATGATATTAGAGCGTGGACTTCGGTACCCAGCACACTCCACCACTTTGTAGCGAAGTGACGCAGCCGTGAGTTATCAGACGAATCAACTCACCAGGGAGACGGAAGAAGAATGGGGATGAGCTCTGGCAGGGGTCTGTCCGAATTCGAAGGTACGACGACGAGAGTAGCATTTGAACAGCTAGGTTTATTCACTTGAGATTTCCTTTAAGTTAACACTGCATAAAATATTTACAAACAGAACGATGTCATACCCGTCGTCGTCGTCGGCCTGCCTGACCGGCCTGGTCTCCCCTGGTGAAGATGCGCCGTCTGCTGCTGTCTACTTGCTCTCTCAAAACTACTCGAACTACTCCTTAAATAAGTTTACACAGCATCCAAGAGACACTTTTCTCCACCAATGAGGTATTTCGTTACCCCGACCAATCAGGCAAGCCGACATCATCCAATGAGCGTCAGAGTTCAAGGGGTCAAGAAATGGTCGCGTCAACACTCCGTGCACAAAAGCACTCTGACCCTGACTAATCGGCTTTTGACAGCCGAGCGGGGGGAAGAGGGCGCGTCAGGTGCACGTGTGACGTCAGCCGCGGCGGCCGGGCGGTCAGTACCTGCCCGTGGCGCCGTCGCGGTTATTTGGGGTACAAAGGTTGCCCCCGCGTCGAGGAGCCCACAAAATTCCCCGAAAGTAGGCAAAGAGGCCCGTGCTACACACTTTTCGCGACAACGCCGTCGTAGTTTCATAAGCCCGCTGCGCCTTCTTTCTTTTTTTTTGACTGCCAGATTCAAGGGCAGAGCGGAGTTGTAAAATTTTCTAAATAGGTTTTCGCGCGAAGAGAACTTAAAAGAGCGGCATCGCTTTCTGATCGCTCGCTCGCGATGGAAATCAGATATGCTACGTAGATTCTTTATCAGCTTGGCACGCCGTCATTGACGAAGCATCTCGTGCGTTGTTCAACACTTGGCAGTGCAAGTCAGACCCGACGCGGCATTCACGTGCGTAGTTCTTTCTCTGTGTTATGTACTCGTCAGCGTTGTAGTTGCTTCTTCTTCTTCTTCTATTGTTATTATTATTATTATTATTATTATTATTATTATTATTATTATTATTATTATTATTATTATTATTATTTACTTACACTGAAGATATATCTGTGGTGTCTGCTTCTATGTTCTAGTGATTTAGAGCATTTGTGAGTCTGGCGTTTACGACTGATTGAATACAACAAAAGGTTCAGTGCATCAAACAAAACCTCATGTTGAGTGCAAGGCGCCTATAAAGCAGATGACGTTTCTTTTATACAAAAAGCGCTTACAGGCGAGATAACAATGACCATACCAGACCAACAACTTCTTGAGGGAAAATTAGTTTTAGCGAATTTAGTAATGGGGGCCACTAGTATATGCCAAGCCAGAAGGAAGACGTCAAGACAAAATCGTGCTCTCCTGACGATTCGCTTGGCAGCGCGAGCCACCGTACTGGAGTTTCAAGCAGACAGGATAGTCAGTGACACCTCAAGGAATTTAAACACGTTCAAATAAACACTGCTGATGAGCACTCTCTTGATGTGAGAGTGCTCATGCGGGTTTTATCATATGGCTCAGAGCTTATTTAAACAGCAATATAGAAGTCAGAGACTGCTTGTGAATACTTCATTGATAATATGTGCTGTTGTGGTATGCGTCGTTTAGATTCCTAGAACTCTCTCATATACTAGCACTCACATTTCCGAAATACACGAAATGCTCCCGCCGCAACACCAGCGCTCCTCTGTGTCCTTGGAAGTTCATTATCTGAACAATCACTACGACTGTTCCAGGGATAAAAAGCAAACCAAGAACTCCTGGGTTGGCAATGAAATATTTTGTCTCGCCTGGATTAGCACGCTAGGCGCGCCGCCACGGAAACCTCTCCAGTGTTCATCAAACACCCTCTCCCGTGGTGGTGCTCTTAAGCCATGCAGGGTAAGAGCCCGGCCTGTATACTCCGTCTCAGTATACTGAGTATACTTGGACGGAGGGAACAGAAATGAGGCGGTAAGCTGGTAACCGAGGCACCGAAGAAAGCTCCTGAGAAACGCACAGGGGTGCTGCAGGGAGAAGAGCAGAAGGTGGTCAATAACTTGTTGGTGCGGTATTTGACAGGATGTCTCCAGGTACAGGCCCAACCATTCTTCAGAACGAGAGCGCACATTCCATATCACATTTAACAACACAACAAAGGAATTTCGATGCAGAAAATATTTTGTGAATTTTGTAATTGTATACACATAAAATTTCATGACAGGAGAACCGCATGGTTGTTTTGGTATCCTTGTAGGGTTATATTCAAAAGCGAAATAGTTAACACAGTAAGAGTAAAAGAACACGCTCCCGCCTAACTGTTTCGCATATCGTCATGTCGGTTCAGCTGCACTCGAAACACGAGAAGGCCGCCGCCAACAAGAGCTAACTGCGGGCACAACTCACGGCGTGCATTCCTTAAGGAGTCATTACTCGAAATAAATGCCAGAAATATTCGGATACTCATCGCGGTTCTTTCCATGTACTTATATTGGGGGCCTCCTTTCACTCTAGAGTGAAAGAATACGACTCCGCGCACGTTGTACATCGCTCAAGGTTCTTAAAAAGCAAGGTTGTATTATTGGACGAACGAACCTTCCAAGGCAACCGTTTGCTGCGCACATACACGCTTCGCAGCAGTGGACATTGAGGAACGAAATAATTCGAGCCGCGCACGGTGCTAGTTGTCTTTCTCCAAGCGAGATACGCCTCCGCGCTGCATACGCGTGCAGTCGTATACCGAAAACAGCCGCGCGACAAACGCAGCTGCCGCCACACAATCGTAGCCACCTACGCTTTCTTCTTTTTTTCTTTTTGTCTGTTAGTGTCGTTTCGCGCGCCATCACACAGCCGAGGCTGATTCGCTCTACTTGAGACGTCCCTTCCCCGCTTCCCCATTGCGCCGTAATTCTCGGGTGCGTCGTCTTTCGCGTGCGTCTGCCTGAAGCTGGCGTAAATGCGCGCTAACCTCGTTGCGGCCTGCGTTAACGTCCCCGGCAGGGCAACCGCTTCTCCGACGGCGACGACAACGACGGTGGCTCACACCGAAGACGTGGCGCGACACTGGCGGCGAGAGAGCGAGCGAGCGCAAAGAGGCCGCCGCAGATAAAAATCTGGATACGGGGCCCTTAGTCGGCCGCGCGGCGAGCGAGGCAAAGCGAGCGCCGGTCCGTGCACGTATGGGAGGGAAACGTCGTCGCCGCCGCTCTGATTCGGTTAGGCGCCGCAGCCGCCGTCGCCTGGGATTGACAATGTACGGGTTGGGAGACTGAGCGCGAGTCGGAGCGTGCGTAGGAGTGCTCGGTGCTCGAGCAGAGGATGGAAGAAGGGCACTTGAGACGAGGCAAACAAGAGTGCGTGGAGGGAAAGCGCCATACGCCACGGAGAGAAGGCGAGTTACGTCTCTTCTAGCGGCGGTGACGAGTGGTCTCCGTCGACGCGAAGGGAGGGGCGTATAGGCAGGCGCTGGTGCGGCCTTTTCCCTGTGCTGTGTGCGCCTTGTGAGGAGTGCGCGTCGAACACTGCGCGTGCAGTTGCAACTGGGTGGATGCGCGCGTCTCTCTTCCTCGGATGCAGGGCACTCGTCGAGACCGACCGCGGCGCAGTCTCTTTTCCCCGCACAAAAAGCCGAGCGTTTTAGTCTGCTTTCGTATACAAATCTCGATGCTCTTTCTTGTCCTCTTTCTTCGGGGCTGAAATCGTAGCTCGACTTTTGCTTTCACTCCTTCCAAAGGTTCCTAAAGAAGCATCGTGTGGCGACGCTATAGGCTAGCTGTGTTATACTGCGCCTCCCTCGTGCAGCGTTTGGTTAGCTTCTAATTCCAGGGTCAGGCAGGGTAGGGAACTCGAAACATACGTCCCATTCCCACTTATGGCTGTCCCACTCCTCCCGCAAATATGGGAAACAACATACACAGGGAACATTTGGCATACTGCACATAAACCGCAAGCGCTGCTGCGTGTCTTGCTCAACTCGTTTAGCTCCTCGAACTCCGACGCTTCTGCTGTCCTTGTTTGCCATCGTACAGTGGCAATCAAAGGGCGCCTGGTTGGTCGGAACTTGTTTTAGGAAGCAAATATCTAAAGTACAGACCACTCGTGCGAAAGCAGTGCGCCATCGCTTTGTTGCACCACGTTTTGCGAAACATCTCGCTGCCGCCTCTAGAGAAAACGATGCGCTAGACTAAATCGTCTGTGAATGAACACGCATTTCCCGTGACACAAAAGCCACTCGAAGCGCAGCACAGAAGGACGCAGCGGCGGTAAAGGATTGCCACTTGCCATCCGAGAGCTGTTCGGTGGAGCCGAGATCTCTCTGTCGGGACCGCTTGTCGACTTGGAGGTAGTGGGAAGTGGGGGAGGCTAAAGCAACGAACCGGTACCACGCTCTCCGCGGCAGCTTCGGGGGGGGGGGGGGGGGGCAATATCCGGCGCGAGACTGTTCGCGCCACCTCGGGGAGAAAGTTCCGCTTCACGCATGGATTCGACGACAGCTCTGGGCACACCTCGAGCCTGGAGCTGCTTGAGTGCTAAGTTGCAGTAAAGGCCTCCCGAGTCATCTGCGCCAATGGCCGAGTACAACGTGTTCTCACACTTGTGCTGCAAACCTGCACGCGTGCTGCTCCTGCAGTTGTTTGTCCGAGTGCGTGCGTGAGTCGGCGCGCAAGCACTGAAAGCACCCGCGGCACAACTCTGTTTGCTCGATGAAAGCCGTAGGTTGCCCGATGGCGCATTCGCTGATTTTGTTCGCCTTTTGCGTTGTTTTCCTAGACACAGCACGACGACAGTTTACGCTGGTTTGCTGTCTGCACCTTTGTTATGTCACAGCGGCGCTATGTTTTTGTTTCTTTTCTTCTTTGCGCGCTCTACTGTATGGCGCAATTTCCGGCGTTTCTTTTTTAGGTGCGTTCTATTTGCCAGCTCACTCTTTCTTATAGCATGGGCAATAGTGAAGTCGCTTAGAAGCAGCAGTGATTCCGATTACGTTCGGCTATCGCTCTATGATAGAGCAGTAATTGAGTGGCCATGCAGGCGTAATGCCTTGGTAATGCTGCTTGGTAAGGGTTCGCTGTAGAGCTCGTCAGCGGTTTCCACTATCACAAAAGTAATCTTTTACCAAGAGAAGCCGAGACAGAGCTGCGACGCGCAGAACACTGTTATTTTGTCCTGCACAATCGATGTAAAAAACGAAAAGAAGAAAGCGAAACTGCTTTTAAAGGGCGTCTAACCAGGTCTGGCTATATTGAGCTGCTTTTGCCAACTCGTATGATTTCCTTATTGGAATGGCCAACAGCCCCGCGTGCGCCACATGCAACATCGATGAGACGCTCGCACATATTATCTGTGCCTGCCCATGATATACTGGACCAGTTGGACAATCGTCCACTATCAGAATTAAAAGCTTTAGGTCAGTACTCTCACAAAACAGCCACGCTAAAGGCCCTACTCGCGTTATCAAGGTTCCTGCGGTCTGCGGAGCTTCACGATAGACTGTAAGAACGCCGCCTCCTACCGCTCTGTAGTGTACGCGGTTTGGTCGTGCTCGTCTCTATTTCTATCTCCCTCTTCTGCTCTCTTTCTCTTGTTATTCCCCCTTCCCCCCGTGTAGGGTAGCCAACCGGAACTACCTCTGGTTAACCTCCCTGCCTTTCTATGCATCCTTTTCTCTGTTTTGAGCTGCCAAGCGCAGAGCATAGAATGCGCGCTGACGGTCGTGTTTGCAAAGAATTACATCGCTACGCGCCGCGGAATGGTCTCAAATTTCAATCCGAGCACTGTCTGTTTTCCCTTTCCCTCGCGGTGACCGCCCTCCAAACCGGACCGTGATGTAGTCGTGTTTCTGCGCCTGCGTAGTCGAGTCCGCAGTCTGACTTCGCTCGTGGTGACATGTGACTTCGAGAATTATTCAAGGCACCATCTGTTGTTTGTGTGACCTGTTGCTTGAATTGACGAACTGAAGTTTAGAGAAATAATAAAACACACAAACGGAATGCCTGCGTGTTTTTGTTTTACTTCGCACCGAAGCAAGAGAGATGTACTTCCGCTTCGTATGGTTGTTCCCACGGTCGTGCAGTCAGGTGCGCAGGTACCTAAACTAGGCCATTTTCTACCGTGTTCCAGCGCGTGATCATGCTCCGCGATCCGCTTGTTTTGCATCAGTATTCGTGTAGCACTGAATTATACCGCTAGTCATGTGTATTTGTGCACAGTGCGCAAAATCGTGCGCTTCGCGAAACGAGACCCCCCAATAGCTCACGCGCAACGCCATCAGCGGAAGTGCGCATCGCCGAAAAAGAAAAGCGAGGAGAAAAAAAAATGAAAGTGGTACCCGTGACGTATGCATCACGCGATCCTCGAGGTCCGGTGTGGGAGAACGCAGGGAAGGAATTTCGCTTGCGGGCGCTAGACGGGGCGAGTGGATAGAGTGTCTCGCTGGGCCGTGGAGCTCGCCTTCTGAAATTATGGGTTCGCGGCATTTAAATATTTCTGTCTCGATTATAGAGACGATTTGAAACATTTTTGCGGCGGTGCGCTCCCTAGAGGACACGTAACAACATCCAGCGTGTAACGAAATTTTCTATGAAGCCTGGTGAGGGGCCCTTTAAGACTCTACAATACAAAGTTTGTGGTTTTCAGTTCACTCCTTAAACCTCGTAGTAGCATTCTACCAATGCAAATAGCATACCACACAATATTTTAATCTGATAATTACTCGTATTTACGCGTTCAACTTCATAATATGTTAGGGATACATCATTTATCTTTATTTTAGGAAAGGGGAAACGGCATGCATATGTCACAAAAGCAATACACTAGGGATTATTTTAATTGCATACTCGGATAAAATATTATCGCGCCTTCAGTTATGGACGTTTGAAAGTCTCACCTCGCGCTGCAATATAGCTGTACGGCAGCGCATTGGAATTAAAATGTCCAAATCATTACGTGCACTCTGTCTCACTCTTGTTTCAGCCCCCATTATTACTTGAACCAAACGGCTTCCCGTTACAAATATCGTAGTACGTTTTTATTGTGGCATAACAGTTAATTTAGAATCCATATTTAATTATTCTGTAGGCAGAAGGGACATTGCTAATCACACTGCTAATCAGTTATCCTTACAAAGTCATTTTTTTTCTCTTGAAGTCACACAGCAACTACGGGTTCTATCGCAGTCAGGAAAAGGACAGCGTCCGGGCTCATGTAAAAACTGCCACTTATGTTGTCAAAATTTCAGCTTCCACGTAAACTGCATATTCCCACTTTGTAAGCAGATTAAAACGTTCCTGTATTTTCCCTATTTCCTGTAGCTACTCATTTGAGTACGCGGCTGTTGAGCACATTTCTATTACTGCTAAAAAAATTTGCGCAGGATTGTATTACTGCTAAACTGATGAGAAGTACCAGATTTCATAAGCCAGGGCTGGCGTAATCAGGGCCTCCAAAAACGGGTGCTGCGTCAATGCACCGCCAGAATTGGGAGGCCATGATTTAGCCTTTGGCGTTCCGCAGGGTTTTACCAGGTGGCACAATGTGTCGGTGTAAAGCGAGCACATTCTTGCAGTGGCGAAACTTTGCTAATGCATCGAATGTTGTGCTTGGGGACACAGGTTCAAATTTCAACGTCACGCACTTGTGTGATGTTTTTTTTTTCTTATCGACGAGGCCCAAAACGAGGCTAGTCAGCAACTTATGGCATAGTGCCTAATACGAGATGAAGAATGTTTAGCATTAAAGGATCAGCAGATTTCAGCGATTATTCCCTTTGTGATCGCATTTGAACTCATTTACTGTGGCCGCAGAAGGATTGCCAGCGGACTCCAGCAACATCTCAGGATTAGGGTAGTCTTTACGGCGAGCACAAGTGGTCTTCGTATGCTAGGGTATTGGATGCTGGGGGCCTGGAAATACATGCACAGACACTGTTGCTCTCACACTCTTCGTGGAGCATAAAAGAACGCAAAAAGAAGCTAATCATTGTCATCGTCAGGTTATTTCTATTCGCCGCAAGACGAATGCCTCTTTCGGCGACCTCAAATCACCCTTGTTTAGCGTCAACTCACACCACCTTACGCTTGAAAATTTTGTAGTCCCAACGCATAACCTAGTTCTCTGCCGTCCTCGACGGCCCTTCCCTTCCCTCGGCACATTCACAACGTGCACAGTTTCCGGCAACATGTATACACAGATGGTTCAGTAAAACTCAACAGCTCTGCTGCTGCAGTCATCATCCCGGCACAATCTGAGGAAATCAAATTAAGAACTTCATGTGTGACCACATCGACGGGTGCAGAACTCGCGGCCCTCCGTGCTGCACTTCATTTCATTAGGCAGAAGCCACCGCAACAATGGACAGTCTTTAGTGACTCCAAGGCAGCCCTTCAGTGCATACGAAGCCCAATGCGCCACGGACCCAATGAACAACTGGCCGTAGAAATTCGGCATATATATCATCAAAGCCATGACAAGGGACACAACATAATCTTTCAGTGGCTTCCAGGACATTGTAACATCAGCGGGAATGACCACGCCGACGAAGCCGCTCGATCTGCACATGAAAGTGGTCAACGAGTCTTCATTCCGCTTTCGCGAACAGACGCTGCGGCTGAGCTGCGATTGATGTCCCGTGAGTGTACTTTGCCCCTATGGGACCTGGATTACCACGACCTGAAGAGACCATGCTCTACCGTCTGTGGCTAGGCGTTGCCTTTACAAACTCATATGCTTTCCTCATAGGAATGGCCAACAGCCCCACGTGCGACACATGTAACATCCACGAGACGCTCGCACACATTATCTGTGTCTGCCCGCAATGCAGTGCTGAGAGACAAGTGATGTGCAGAGTACTGGACCAGTTGGACAATCGTCCACTTTCAGAACTAAAAGCTTTAGGGCAGTGCTCCGAAAGGACATCCGCGTTGAAGGCCTTACTCGCGCTATTAAGGTTCTTGCGGTCCACGGGGCTTCACGACAGACTCTAAGAATGCCGCCCCCTACCGCTCTGTAGTGTACGCGCTTTGTTCGTGCTTGTCTCCCTTTCTTTCTATCTCCCCCTTCCACTCTGTTTCTCTTTTTATCCCCCTTAACCCTTCCCCCTGCACAGGGTAGCCAACCGGAACTACCTCTGGTTAACCTCCCTGCCTTTCTCTGCATTATTTTCTCTCTCTCTCTCTCTCTCTCTCTCTCTCTTTACGTAACTCTACTAAACCACCGATTATCTTCCCCACGCATTGTATGGCCTGCCCAACTCCCTTTCTTCTTCATTACGCTAACTGTATTACAGGCTACCACCGCTTGCTCTGTAACTCTCACCGATATCTTTCTGTGTCCTAATGCAAAGTTGCCGAGCGCAAATGTGGCGCGATGGCTGAATTCTTAGCGCGTCCGGCTCACAACTGCGGATTGCCACATGTGCGCGAGTTCACTTCAAGGAGGCGGCGACTGGCAAGGTTTCGTGTTTCCTCGCCACATTGTGCGAATCAAGCTGAGGTTGAAGAGGGGTCTGTCGATTACGGCACGACGACGACACGACGACGACGGCTGCGTAACGGAAAGAACGCGCGGGCACAACAAGCCCAGTTTTCGAGTTCTTAAGACGTCGTCACAATAAAATTCCATTGAACTTTCTCATAAATAACAACTTAACGCCTCCCTTCACACTGACCAGCTTTATTCAGCAGAAAGGAGGGCTCGCTACAGCTAAAAAGCGTGCCAAAGTTATACGCCATCTCTGGGAATTTGTTACTGATGAAAGTAACCGTATGATATTATTGCAATAGGACAGATGCTGAAGCAACCAGCAGCCGCGAGGAAGACAACCAGGTGTCTCTGAGCTCTTGGAGCAAGCTATTTTTCCACCTTTGTCTTTGGCAATCCTGATCTTGTAAATAAACTGTAGATGAATGAATGAATAGGTTTATTTGCAAGAAAAACAATAAAGAAATAGTATCTTTCTCCGTATTTCTCCCCGCGCTACATTTTGGTGGATGTGCGGGGTATGCACGGTATATCTCTGCCTTCTTCTTAATTATTATCCTGATAAATAAATACAATGGACACACTAGCACGGATTTAAAACCTGAGCTCAAGCTTTTCCAGATTTGTTGTTGGGCTGTTGTAAATAAAGTGGAGCGCCATTTTAAACAACCCATTCTTACTGGCGCGCAATTCTGCGCCTTCTTTCACTCCGCTTGAGCTAGGCTGTCACAGCAGATGACGCCTTCATGTTAATGAAACAGCAGTATCAACGAAGTTTACACAGTGACTTAAAGCGTTTTGCGACACTGCCCCAGTAGACTGGTTTGAACCCCAGCTTCGGAGGCTACACGCACCTGAAGAATGTACGCGAAGACGCTCCCTTCATGATCCCTAGAGACATACACTGCAGGAATGTGCAGTACACGTAGCATTGATTTATATTCATAATGTATTGTTATAGAGGGCACCGCTTCTACTTCCTGTTCAGTTACCGATTTTCGTACCTCGTAAGAAAGCTCACCTACGGTAAGGCACCTGGGGCATGTCGGACAAGCTGTAATAGCTCGAACTTTTTTGTCAACCATCGACTTGTAAATTCTGTCATAGTTATAGTTCGCACGGTTTTGAGCAAGCTGTGGTGCCATTGTAACACGCTGATAGCGGGGGTGCTAGTAAAAACCTAACATCTAAGAAGAAAGAAACATTGGTAGAATTTGTCTCCAAGAGTTGTGTTCACGCTTCACGAAGAATAGGGACGAGATATAGTATAAGCTGGAAAGAGCAGACATAAAATTGTATATGATATCGGGAGAGTGAAGCAAGGAGCCGAGAGGGGCAAGCGTGTAAGAGCCACGGAGAAAAGAGAGCCCGAAATAGGAGAGATAATCATCTTTCGCCAGCTCAAGCGAAGGGTAAGTTGAAATAGAGGTAAAATGACTAGGGCGGACGTCCTAACAGACCCCGCCCAAACAACTTTACATCACTTTCTTCTCTATATATATGTTTCCCTGTTCTGCAAACGCTATTTGACATTGACCCTATATTTATTCCTGCTGGTTCCGCGACATTATCTACCTATCCGCCGCGCACAGTGATTACAGCTTTCGGAGACCGATTACGCCTATTTTGTTTTCTTGGTTCCACTTCAGGTCTTCAAGGTTTTCTTGGTTCACTTCAGGTACCTTCGTCTGAAGAAGCGCGATGCCACATTAGCAGCCATGTTATGTAAGCGTTAATTGTAGTACTACCACATACAGAATGCCATGTGCGTATTTACTGGGTATAACACCTACCCTAATGAAACTTCAACTAGTCTTTGTTTGGCACCTTACCATATCTCTTCCTTCACATGTTTTTTTCTCTCTCTCTATCTCAGCTTGAACATTTTACTAGGCGAATATAGAGGCAGCTGGACGTAACATGGGGAGATACGTCGGAAAGGCAGTGCCTTGAGCGCCCTATGCGACTGAGTTTTGTATCCCCGCTACGCCCAACGTATCATGCATGCTACGCTAAATTTTGCACATGAAAAATTTATGCATAAGCACGGGATGCATACCACATAGCCTATAGCAGCGTCTTTGATACACTGGAGCGCGCTTTCAGTAGTGGATAGTTAAGCAAACCATTCCCTAATAATCATTTACTATACTATTTAGTTATTGGATCAAATTACATTTAATTTTTTGGAGAAATCTGCCCTCGTCCACCAGAGAAAATGGCGAACAAGTTATTCTAATTTTTCTTTTATGTGCAACTGAATGAAGGTTAAACCGTTACGACACATAGCATGCAGATAAGTGCACTAACATTCTTTATTCATTCTTTTTTTGCCAATTATTTGTTACCAAGGCGACTTGAGTGCACTTGGAAAATTAAGATTTCTCCTCTACCTCGACTAATTCTTTGCAGCTGACAATCCACCTAGTCACAGGGCTTATCTATAGCTGCTATCCTTTGCTCTCTGCTAACAACGATTGATTAACTTCGGACTACCCAGAACAAACTATAGCATGGCCTTCGGCAAAGTTCTTCATGTGGACTCATTGTGCTAGAGGCAGTGACGCTCACCTTTAACTCGAACACTTGCGCAACGCAAGTAGAGGTAATCCACATTTATTCATTGCTGACGTTATGGGGAACCTAAAGAGAGCTAGCTCTGTCCCTTTCTTTGAGTTGGACAATATTCGCGCCTGGCTTTATCAAATCGCCGGGGCCGTGCGCTGAGCGTCTTTCGGCAACACCGAATCCGGCAATATCGAAGCTGGTTGCGAAATGTGTGTCCTGAGGAATCTTCGCGAGGAAAATGGCAGATCTCGTAACTGCGATATCGTGGTGCCCAGAAATGGTCCCTGTTTGCACAAAGAGTTAGCCTTAGTCGGAATTGACGATACAGCGAATATTTGCTGAAAGCCGAAAAAAAGAAACGAAGACATTAGTTTTATGTAGAGAGTGAAAGCCGTCTCAATGAGATGGATGCAAAATTGATGCAAGAATGCAAAGTGCGGATCCCACGCATTGTGGGAATCGACGTTACACGAACCATTTTTTAGGCAAGTGGCCATCTAACATTGTTTGGGGTACCAGAAAGTGATACTATGTGGACGAAGGTGTTTGAGTAAATGTAAATTGATTAGTTGTGTCTGTGGGTCGTGAACGTACGAGCCTGACAACGTTGAAGGCGATCACATAGCGGCAATGGCATGATTTCTACGTGGGCCGTTCGACGCGAGCTTACATGACAACTATTTGCTACATAGGTACTGGACGAACATAAACGAGAGAAACACAGATTGTGAGGTTATGAGCGACTACGTGTTATGTAATCGTACGTATATATGACTATGTCATACTGTGCATGTAAATAGTCGATTACATGCGTACTCCAACGAAGAAATGTTAAAGCATGAGTCGCTTGTTCGATCATGAAGTTAGTTGAACTTCGTACGATTTTTTTATGTAGTGTGCAACAAGTAAAGTACTGAGGAAAGTGAGCTGCTCCTGGAGAGAGTGCAGTCTAACACAGCGCCTCAGAGAGCGGGCAGTCAGGAGGAATGCTGAAGGGGAACGTAAGCAAGCCTCAATTCTCTCGTCGTATAGGCCCGTCTCTCTCATTTCTGCAGCCTGCAAGGTCATGCAAGGTTCTGCAAGGTCATGCAAGGTTCTGCAAGGTCATGCAAGGTTCTGCAGCCTGCATGGTCCTTGCCCACTCAGAATTGGTCACCAAGGTGCTGATCTTCTTCCCGGAGCAGCAAACAGGCTTTTGGAGCCTTCGCTGCACCGCAGACTCAATCAGCGGCGTTGTCTCGGCACTATAGGAGGCCATGAGCGTAGGTGAGACAGCCCTACTTGCGCTACTGGACGTCCTAAGTGCTTTCGATCGCTTGCGCCACCCGGTTGTCGTATACACGCTTGCCACGCTGGGAGTGTCTGATCGAATGGGACATATAGTGCGGGCCTTCCTGTCTGGTCGCTCCTTCAGTGTACGAGTGGGAAATGCACTAAGCTCTCCGCAACCGGTCATGGCAGGTGTGCCACAGGGGTCCGTGCTGAGCCCGTTCCTGTTTAACGGGGCCGCCGCACTCCTACCTTCAACGATCCCGAATTGCCGGCACTTTACTGTGCACTGCTCCGTGTGCGCCGATAACACTGCCCTTTGGACCAGAGACCCACGAAGGAAACTACCTGCTGTCCGCAACAGCCTCAGGAGGCCCTGGACGGCACCGTGGGCTACCTTGCATCGATGGCTCTCTCGGTCACCCCAGCCAAGACCGAGGCCCTCCTGGTACGTCCCTGGCCGGCCACTAGGCGCCGGGCTGCCTGTCTCGTCATAGGTAGCACCAAGGTACCCAGGCATAGAACGGTGACCTACCTCGGCCTGCTGATCGATCGCCTGCTAACCCGGACACCTGCCGGGAAGACTGCGATGGCACATGTCCAAAAAATCCAGAAAGCAGTAAGAAGCAGCTTCCTGAGGCGCCGGGGATGCACCCCATCCTGGACACTGCGACTGCACGCAGCAGCAGCCACCTCCAGGCTGCTCTATGTCTTCCCAGGTTCACCCTCTAGCCAACACCGTTGAGACAGCTGGAGCGGCTTCAGCGAGGCTTCAGCCGGAGTGTACTAGGATTGCCCCGGTCCTCCCACATAGCGGCCACACATGCAGAGGCGGGAGCATGACCCCTGCATCTTCTCCTGAAGCAGCGTGGGCTGCTACACTTCGACAGGCTCGCTCATGCCCCGGACAGACAACCCCAACTAGAAAGGAATTTCAGTAACACTTCTTTTGGGCCTAGTTGGTGCATACTTTTCAACTAAACGTAACAGCGCAAACAACTAAGACGAGCCACAAAAAGAAAGACAGGACACACACTGGCGCCAATGTGTGTCCTGTCTTCCTTTTTGTGGCTCGTCTTAGTTGTTTGCGCTGTTACGTTTAGTTGAAAACCCCAACTAGCCCGCCTCGAGAGCTGACCCTCCTCCAGAATGGGGAGCCAGCTTCAAGTCTACCGGGAAGTTATCGGCCAGGTACCATCGACGAGATAGTATGGGTGCGGTCGTGACCTAATCGTTATATATAGCACCGAGCTGCTGTGTTCGACGGCAGAGGGTCGATTCCGTCATTGTTCACACGTCATTTTCTTTTTATTAAAACGAGTCGAGACAGCAACTACTAATCTACCTACAGTGAAGTGCCAAAAATGAGGCGAAGAATGCCTCGCATTAAATGATAGAAATGAACTTTCTTGCAAGTAGTAGAATGTAGGCTCTTTAGATACTTGGGTCTCGAGATGTGGTACAGATCGCGCGGCCAAAGTTCGGCTGGTGGAGCACTCGATTTGACATGTATAATTTGGATAGATGTCGGGGCACGTTTACCACACGGGTTTGTAAGGAACTGTAAAGACAGCTGATAGATTTAACATAGCACAATTGCTTCTGTGAGACCGTGATGCTCACTGGAAAAATTCCATTAGCGCACGCGTTGTTACCAGCCGCATGCGCATGTGTCTTTTATACGCCAGCATGCACAATTACGGCATTAAGTAGGTAGACAATCAGCCAGAAAGGGCTCACCAGATTAGAGGCACTTTTGCCGAGATTAGACACACGAGTCCTAATTGAGTAGTCATTGATTATAACGTCGGCATTTTGCGCACTTGAACAGACCGTTGATATTAAATTAGTTTGATTTTTAAATTTTATGCAGGAGCCGCTTGACGCGCATATTTCAGACACTCTTCAGATTCCATTTGTGCGCGATGGCCCCAAGCATTATGAAGCTATATAACACCATTATATCGCAGTTAACGCTTACCAGCTATGAAGAAACATATTTGAAAAGAATAAATCAATCCCCCCTCTCTCCCGCTTCTGTTTCTCTCTTTACACAGCAACAACAACAACAAATAAAGGAACAGACAGATGGCCAGAGAAAAAGGTCCGTTCAAGGGCGGAAAGTTGCCTGCAGGCTCTCCGCCCTCGGGCTATTCACAGAGGTTATGTACGAGCGCTCTTAGCTGGCCGTAGCGCCTCCCTGGAATGTGCCCGCAAACACCGGAATGCTCTTCAAGAGGAAACTGCAGAGCGCTAACGCAGGCCCCTTCCACTTCATCGCTCCGCCTTCCTTCCCTCCCCCTCCCCCCTTTCTTTTACGGCTCCTAGAAAAGCAAATGGCTGCAATAGTTCCCATTTGTTGATCCTTTGACGGTCCTCTCCTATAGCCGGTCCGTTCGACCGAACGCTGAGGCCGGAACCATAATAAACGGAAGTCACTCAATCGTTTCTCTGCGTCCGTGCGTCTGCGTGCGTTTCCCTAGTTTAGTTTGCGCCCAGTGTTGCCTTTCTTTCTGTCGGCCCCACAGTGGCCCTTGGACAGCAAGAAACAGAAGACAAAGGAACGACGAGCACTTTGGCAGCCTAATATCCCATCTGTACTTCGACATTGGCGAGAAATAGAACTGCTTACATCGCGTACGGAAGCGAGGCGAGCAAGCAGCGGGGGAAACGGGTGCCGCCTTTACGAGATTTCGCTAGCGATAAGATAAAGTCAAGAACAGGGGAGGAAGAGAATGACAGAAAAGAAGGGGCTTGTTTTACGACGACCCCGCCACCGTCCGCCCGGTCCGCCCGGGTCGATTCCTACAAATGGCGACAAACTTTAATGCCTCTCTTCCGAGAGGCGGGCACCGAAACGGTCGAGTATCTCGCTTTAACCTCGGCTTCTCATGCCCCCTTCTTCCTTTGGACGCGTAGAATGGCGGTCGGCAGCTCAAAGGCCTCGTAGCGCAGTGAGCTCTATTACGCGTTCACATTCTTCGCTCGTTTTGCTTCAAGTTTCGCGGAGCCCAAGGACAATGACAGCAAGAATTCCGCATGGAGGCACATTTTGACACACACACAAAAAAAAAAAGGACCCGTGGCAGAAACTCTCCACTAGGGCGGAAGGAGGAACGTGGAAGAGGCATAGAAGAAGTAACCAGCTGAATTTACAGAAAACCAGTAGCGTGGTAGAGACGACATAGCACAGAGTCGTATACGGCCGACAAAAATGAAACTGCGAGATAATGCGAAGAACAAGATACACACGAAGGTCTCCGGAGACTACAGCGGGAGCGAAACGCAGTAATGAAAGCGATTCGGAAACGGGCGCAATGACTCGCGAGGAAACCGCGCGAGCGGTCAAGGTTCCAGCTCGGTGAGAGCCGTACGGTGCACGGCGGACGGAAGTGAGCGGTCGCTACTTCCTCTTATGTCGCACTGCTGTATGCGTTTGAAGCGTTCGCCTTAGGCGCACTCGCGCACATGTGGTACACGCAGGAGCGCTAAAGCGAGAGTCAGCGACCTATAGGCAGCGTTCCGGCTGGACATGACTCTCGCCTTCTCGGGCTCTCTCTTCATCTTCCGCTATTTCAGCGAGCTTACTACTGCAGTGTGCGGCTCGTCCACTAACAACAACAACAACAACAACCACGACGGCGACGGCAACAACAACACTAAGTCTTTCCCGGAAGTCGTAAAACGGAAGCAGGTCAAAAGTGCGCAGCGCGCAAGAATCGGTCGTCGCGCGGCGGAGGTACGGTAACCCTTCGTCTCGTGGCGACTCGCTGTATGACATTTAACGCTATTTTACGCTTCCGCGCGTCACCACCTCCTTCGGCACTGTTGCAACTTCCGAGGCAGTAAGGGAGGTCGACGAAATACGCCCTAGCCTGCCGGCGGCGCTTACATGCGCAATCGCGTAAATACGTACGCGTGTGTGCCTTGTCGCGTCTATAGGCGTTTCGAGGAGTTGCGTCGGTGGAAGCGCTCTGTGGAAGAATAAAACGCGGGATGGAGCATATTGATAAGCAGTTTCGTGAGGGTCGAGCCATGGCCACTGGATAAAAAAAGATATACAGTGGCCGTGGTCGAACCCACCCATATGCAACGCCTAAGCCGTTATAGATGCTTGTCCTCGCATATTTTCAAACGCTTCCATGAAGTTTGGTGGCATCGATAGGCGCAGGCTTTGTTTCGAATAGCAGAAAAGCCAAATATGTTGTTGTGCAAAGACTGAATGAACAGAAGAGAAATAACGCTGAGACTGAAGGAAGCAAGATGGGTGAGACATAAGGAGTGGATCAGCGGTATTGGCAACTCCAGAATCTGTTACTTGTGCTGGCAACACTCTAAAAAAATAAATAAAAAAAGAAAGATGGTTACGACATTCAGGTTCATGGTGGCTCTTTCATTTAGTGCTAAGCTCACGTGTTTCTCGTTCGTTGTGTCGAATCGAGGTGTTTCGTCGAAGCCGAAAGGGTCCTTGCTGCCGATTACATTGTTTTGATCGGCCTCAAGTATTTCAGGGACGAAACCGCGGAAATCGTTGCACTGTGCGTGCCAACGTCCGGCCTGCCCAGCGAGCCCATCATAATATTTTTTAAAGACAAACAGCCTTTCAAGCGAGCCAGAGGTTAAAAAACGGAAGTGTTTATGCGTAGCGAGCCTCTAAAAAAGGTGCAAGCTCTTCTTTGCCGCGTTAAAGCGCTGGAAAAGGTACTATACTACACTGTTTTCGACCTTCGCCGGCAACTACGCACTGTGACACGTGTCGTAGTATATCGCACATAGAATCTAACAGTATATAGGCAGTAGCATCTGTCTTGCTTTCAGAAACTTAACAGGGATGGTCTGCACTGAGGCTAAAAAGTGTAACATTACCTGGCCAGTGTGTCTTGGGATAAAAACCTCGAATTCCTTAGTAATTGCAGAGGCACGTCATCCCCCCTTTCCTTTCATGAGGACGGTTGAAACATATCGACACTACTTTCATGTTTTAGTGCAGTACAAAAGGCACCTACTAGCAAATGCACTATAATTGAGGGAGACAGGAGGAACAGCAATTCGGTGATTCAGGTGCACTAGGATCTAATATACCACATCACGAATTTGCCTTGGTGTGCCGCTTGTGGCTGGGAGTGGCGTTCACGAACGCATGCTCCGATCGTTTGGGAATGGCTGAGAGCCCGATGTGCGACTTCTGTGGTTGCGAGGAAACCATTGAGCACCTATTGTGTACCGTGCCTTCGCTACGATGTCCAACGCCTCTCTCTGCGGGCAACTTTACACCGACTAGACTGGAGACCGTTCACCGAGTCAAAGATACTCGGACCGTGGCCACACCCGTCGCTGGCTCGAAAACCGGTTCGTGCACTAGTGCAATACTTGAAGTGCACCGGCTTAAGAGACCGTTTATACTGCCCCTGTGTATAGTGTCCCTCCCACACGCACTTAGTGCTTACTCTCTCCCTTCTGTCTTCTTTCTATTCCCCTTTCCCCCACTCTAGTGTAGGGTAGAAAACCGGATGCTCTTCTGGTTGACCTCCCTGCCTTTCCTATCCTTCTTCTCTCTCACTTTCTCTCTCTCTCTCTCTCTAGGTTCTCAGATATGTCTTACCCTACATGGTGACTCGTACCTCCAAAAATTGAGCTTTCGGTTGAGGGAATTATTTGCTAGCGAGATATGTTTATGCTAGCAGCACAACAACTCGCGGTATACAAATATATTTTCGATAGCCTAGCTATATTCAAGCCTATGCAGGTGGTTCTTGCCAAACAAATTCTTCTACAGGTGTCTTTGCCATTCCAGAATGGAACCAAATACAAACGTTTAAACTGTCTCACACGACGTCATCAACAACAGCAGAGCTTTTTGTAATATTGTATTGGCTACGCTACATAAATTTAATGCCAAAATGGGAACAGTGAGTCATCCTTTGTAACTCGCAGGCTGTTTTGCCTTCACTTCATAGAGACATCAGCAATTCACAAAACATGGCGTTAGTTAACGAGATACTTAAGGAACTCACAAAAGCAAATCAAGAAAATCGCACAGTAATGTTCCGATGGCTACCTGGCCCCTGCAGTATCCCTGCGAATGTTGTACCAGATAAGGTAACTGGGCAAGCGCATGTTAATATGCCACACATGGTGTCCCTCTAACACAAGGCGAATTCCGTCGCATACTATGACAGGTGGTTGCAAAGTTACATGGTCTGAGCAGAATTCGAAACCTTCAGATTTATTTCACATTGACCCATGACTTCAATTTAAAATCATGTTCACATTAAATACAACTAGAGCCTTTGAAATGCTGATTCACCGTCTGCGGCTCGGTACCGCGTACAGAAAACACTTTCTACATAAAATTTCAAGAGGTGATAGTGCGGCATGCCCTTGTTGCCACACTGATGAAGATGCATGGCATCTTCTGCTAGAATGTCCGCGACGCGACACACGCAGACAACGCTTAGTACTTTATTTAGTGGCAATAGATCGCAGGCCCTTCAGCTTCAGGAAGAGCTTAGGTCCTTGGCCAACATACTCATTAACGCAAAGACGAGCGTTACTGGCCCTTCAAAGATTTATAGAAGCGAGCAATATTCTCGGAAAGTATTGAGTACAGTGTTTGTTCTTCTTTTACCCAACTTTGGCCAATCCAAAGCCTGTTTTTTTTTGTAAATTCATAAGAATTTAATTCGGGATTTCGTACGTGCCCCTTATTTTAGTCTAAGTGACCGCACTTTGTGTTTACTTTAGTGCAAATATGTGACTGAGCTTTGTGTTGCTGTGTTTCCGAGGTGACTTTCAGTTTCAGGGTGGCATTTGTCTACTTACGTGACTGAACTTACTTTGTGTTTGTATGATTTGGAGTTGTCTTTCAGTATATAGTGTGACGTTAGTGTACTTATGTTACCGGAATTTGTGTTGTTATGATTTCACTATTTTGTTATGATTTGTTCTTTCTTTAAATACCTGCGTGATAAGGAGTAGCCGGCGCCAATTAAAGGCGACAACATCTCCTGAATACCATATAATAAAAAATAAATAAATCAGAGTTCAGTTTGTGAGTCGGGGCCGCACCTTTCTTTTTATAGCTGATGCGTGTGGTAAGCTCGACTGCGTCCGACGAGTGGTGCTTGTTCATGCTTGCAGTACGCAGAGTTCAAACTAGGGCTCCGGTCTGCGAGCACTGCAGACGCCACCCACCCGTGGAAATTCTCAAACCCTAGTGAAACGTGAGAAGTGAATAACAACCACTCGAACCAAGTTGATTTTCTTCTAACAGGTTTTCAAAAGTTAGCGAGCGAGGGCTTTCATTTGGGCAATTCCACTTGTATTAGTTAAATGCGTGACTTGGAAATGAACTGAACCAGTTGTAATGTAATTTAGGTGCGTTCACGGTTTGGGAAAGCAAATTAGCGGCACTGTGCGCTGGTCGAACGCTCCAAAGCTAGAGCGAGCGCTGTCTGCTGTTGCGTCTAAATTTCTTGCGAGCAAGTAAACTGACAACTCAACGCGTTGAATGCGAAAACAGCATCTTCTGCTTGCAGCGCTAAACTAAAGCTTGGAATGAAAACGATATGTCGCGTCGCGGCATAACATGAGTCATGATCAACTTCAGGCGTTCCGAGTCCGTTATCAATCCGGTTACCGTGATTGCAGACACAAGTACATCAGCGAGCATATTCCTGCTGCTTGAAGCATTAGTAGCACTAACGATAGGGCAGGAGGCTATAAATGAACAAAACCAAACGAAGCTATGAACGTAAATGACTATGATTTATTAAAGCGCCAGTCTAAACAAAGCTCACTCCGCGATTTGAAACGCCAGCAGGAAATTGAAAGCAATGTTCTGTTCGCCGCGAAGAAAGAAGTCCTGAGTGACCCGCCGCGGTTTTTTGGTGGCTATAGTGTTGGACTGATAAGCACGAAGTCGTGGGATTGAATCCCGGCTAAGGCGGCCGCATTTCGACGGGGGTGAAATGAGAAAGCACCCGTGTGCTTAAATTAGGGGCACGTTAAAGAACCTCAAGTGGTCGAAATTTCCGGAGTCCTCCACTACCGCGTGCCTCACAATCATATCGTGTTTTCGGCAGGTAAAACCCCATAATGTTAAGTCCCGAGTGAAGTATTTTGAACAAACCGGTGTATAGCATCCGTCGGCACATTTTCCCAATGCGAAGTTTCTTACCTAAGTCGCTCTCCGATGCACGTCGTCTGCTTCTTTCACGAAACGATGAAATAATACATTGAAGTCATTCCCCCACGATGACACGCATAATGGTGCACAATAAACATTTCGACATCGGTGCTATTTTTTTTTTCGGGCTTGTGCGGGGCGGCATCACGACGATTTGAGAACTACGAAGCCTTCAGCGCATGCCGCGATAGGAGGCCCTCTTTCGCTTTATGCTTGAACCTGGATGGGCTGTTACAGCGAAGCTGTGAAGGGCTAGTTCCCCCAGGATTGTGTCCGTTTGTAGACACAAGGCTTCCCATACGTGGGCCGATGCAGAAGGTAGTGCAATGCCGGGCCGACCCGCGGCGGTGTTGCAGTTCGCCATTAAGGGGCCTACATACACAGCTTCGCTGGTCATCCTTCTTCACAGAGTGGAAGTACACTCAGTTTCTTTCTCAGCGCGGCTGCTGGGGGGTGACCATTTAGTTTAAGTCCCCAATAAACGAGACCTTTGTGTGGCAACGTAAGAAGCATTTAAGTGATGATGAGGCATTAGGGAGAGGAAAGGAGCGCAAAGTCGTGCTGGCCCCGGATAGGGGTGATGAAAGAAAGGTAAGGTGATGAGTTTGGATTCGACCTGCAATAAACAGCCAACATGGAGAGAAATGGGGTAATAGCGTCGTCTGCCGATAGCCGATCTTAGAGTGGAGCCCCATCCGGGGCCGCCTTAGGAGGCGACACCTGGCGGGAGAGGCGACACTTACAACTTGCGACCGCCAGTGACCTAGAGGAGCGGACCCGTTCGAATGAGGGCAAGTTGCAAGCAGGTGGTAGATCACAGTAGTTGACGCGACAGCGTAAAAGAGACCATGTTTCTGTTCGTCAACTCCGTTTATTCCAACGTAAACATTTTCATTTCTTCGTTTTCTACTCCTTCGGATCGTGCCTCTGGTCCAAGCAACACTGAATGTGAAAGAAAATACGCCCTCAAATTCGTGTACTAATGATCAAAATAAGCAGCTTACTGTTGAATGTTAGAAAAAAATAAAATAAAATGAAAGTGCTTGTGGTGGAAAAGTGCTGTTATATACGGAAGATAGCGAGGAGTGAATGTTCCCGAAGAAATTCAGTTATGAAATTTAAAAGGGCTATAAAGACGTAGAATGGTGCACTCAACATGGTCCACCATAATTCATTTATTCGAAATAACCTTTCAAGTTGTAACCTTGACAATTTCATCGATCCCAAAGAATTTGCGGCTTCACTGCCATTTGGCTACGTAGGAGTTTAACATTTTCTGATAGCTAGAAGTTAGACGTTTTGTATATTGGCGCGTAACGCGCATAATTTATTATAGCTCACTAAGCGCTTAGGCCCCCCTCCCTCCCTCTCCCCCCTCCCCCCCACCCCCAAAAAAAGTTGTCAATTGTTCCAGCGCTGAACCAGAGCAATGAAGCATTGCCGCACTTCTCCCGTGAGTGGCACTCTATCAAAACAGAGAGAAAACGGCGCTTCTATGCAAGGATCTGACGGGAAGAATGTCGAGAGGCAGACGTGGCCCGAGTGATTCTTATTTCTTTGCAGCGCCTGATCATTCTTCAATCTCGCAATGACTGCCAATTGGGCAGAGCAAACACGAAGCGAAGAATCAATACGAATAGCTGCGCAGAACAAGCCCGGCAATTCGACGAGAAATACGTTGAGGGAACGCGAAGCCGAGCGAATAAATCAAATTTTTTCACCGGCCGTCTGGGAAGCGAGCCTAAATCAAGAATTCCGTGAAGCTCTCCGGCCGTGTTTTAGTGCTCTTGTTATTTACCTCTCGACTGGCCTGTATTACGACTCTTCTGTATTTCAGTATTCAGATGACGGCATTGAAGAAAAAGAAATAAAAAAAAAAATCCTTCGCAAGCGTTTAGCGAAGAATGCTGCTTAACAAATTTAGCTTCGTGCGAATCGTGAAGCTCGAGCAAAAGGTAAATGTATAATGATGCGAGCCACGATGTTATAACCACACCTTTGATCTAATTTTGGTCGTCCTAGCTCAAGTGCAAAAGAGAAAAATAGGAAAACGCCGATAAATACGCTATACTTAGGCGCATTCTTATTCGAAGAGAGAGCTAAAAAATGATAGAGCCGTAGATATTTGCGCCGATGCGTAACAATAATCAGAATATTATTCAGAGATGCTTTATCACTAAGAAGTAAGACAGACAAAAAAAAGGGGGGGGGGGGGAATTTGAAGATGTCTGTTCCTAGCACGGTCTCACGCTGCAGCAGTGGTAGATGGCCAGATGACGAAGATGACAGGGACTGTAGGGAAAGATACTGAGGTCACGACAAGGATAGAAACGGCATAGACACTTACGATAGCTTTAGGTAGATGACAACGGTGCGACAACGACTTAGGCTATTAGGAGTCTGGATCAGACCTAATCCTATGCGGAAGCATACAGATGCTACTTTCCTGGCGGCTTCTCCTGTCCAGGAAACAGGCTGACGATGAGGATAACAATGATGACGAGGAAGAGTATTTTGCTATACTGGCGACGGGTGCTACAAGATTCGAATAATGTGCGATTGGCAACTGTCGCTGCGTAATGCCAGGGCTGAGGTGAGGGAAGCTGGAAAGAAAAAATGACCACCTCTCATATGAAGAATTCAAATCACGTTTTTGGGAAAATTGCAAGTAGCGCCAGTGATTATTTTGCTACCGTTTGCTGTAGAAGACGTAGCGATGCCGTGTGTTTCACGAAGTGTGTCCGAAATTGCTTAAAAGTATGATTTGTGAGATAATGAAAGGATTTCCTCTTGATTGTTTTACCCCAGAGTAATGTATTTGAGAGTGAGCCGGCAAAGTACTTAAACGAGTAGTTATGCAAATTATACTACTTCACTTTTTGAGCAAGGGAGCAATGCGGTTGATCCTAATTGAAAACTTGAAGCTCGCCATCCGAGGAGCTAAGAACCATTCCCCTAATTTCAAGAAGCTAACGGTGCCAACTTTTGCAGCGTAATGAATGCCGGCAAATTTCCCACAGAAAAGCGAAATTGGACAGCTGAAGAGTGTAACTATCATGGCCGTTGCCAGACGAGCATAAAGTGACGCGATTTCGTGGGCCTCGCATGTGGACGAGCACCAAGCGAGAGCTCTTATCAAGCCGCGAACCCGGTTGCGTCATGCTCGCCATATACGGTGAGACGCGAACATTCACGTCACTCATGGGCGTCTTCAAAGAGCGGGCCAGTTTCTCTTTTCACCTGCTCACTTCCGCATTTCTGTGTGAAATTGACAGGAATTTATTACGCTTTGAAAATTAGCCGCGTGAAATTTTTGAATTTTTGGAAATGGTTGGGGCCTCTTCCATTCTCCGCTGTCTTCCAGTGGGATCAATCGCTTGCTTTAGTGTAATTAGTCTAACTTGCATAATTACTTTTTAAATTATTTTATAGAGTTATCTTATACGGATGGCTACATGGTAAAAGCATTCAAAGAGAAATCAGTTAAGTATCTCCCTTTTCTATTCTTCAGGAATTTCATACAGATTTCTCGGAACACCCCATAAATCAATAAGACTTGGTGGCTTTTATCGGCATCGCTTTTCTCGGTAACCACTGGGTCAAATATTATGAGGTTTTCTGCATTTGAGGGAAAATGTTATAATCTAGTGACTGTTGGTTGCGTATTTTTTATGCTCCAATTTTTATTAAAAATACGCAAAAATCGAAAATTTCTAGAAACTGAAATTATCAAGTATAGAACTCTGTCTGTGAGCAATAAAAAAGATAGGACAGTTCCATAACTTTCATCTAATAGTACATATAAATTGAACAAAATGGATATATTGACACGTGTACTTATATTTATCGGGCGACCACGTTTCGCCGCCTAACAAATCTTATCGCACAGCGCGGGACGCGCTTGCATGTATCCGAAGTTTCTGGAAAGTTATCGATGCTTCTATCCGCAGTCTGTTGTCGCCGAACCTTGTGTTATCTGATTTATTCGCCTGACGCGAATGGTGTAGAACTTTGGGGAAGGCACGCGGGTCCCAACGATTAGTCTGGAACATTCGACGATTCTGTATAAAAGCCGACGCGCTTGACCCGCTGATCAGATTTCCGACGATCGCCGACCGTGTTCGCCGCTATCATTGTGCTATAAGTGTAGCCTCTTTTGTGGGCACAGGTTCGCCCAATAAAAGTTAGTTTTGTGTTCCACAGTATTGCTACTGTGTTCTTTGACGTCACGACCACGTGACATCTGGTGGAGGTGCTTTTCGTCCATGTACCGGACGCCCCCGACAAGCCGTGATCCAAGCCCGGACCGCAAAGAGAGCACCAACGTAGTCCTGGACCAGCGAGCAAGCCGTCGTCTACAACAGCTGCCCCCGGAGCACGGACTTCTACCTGAGAAGCCCAAGAAGATTGTGGCCAAGACAACCACGATGGCTGCCCCAGTGTCACCCATCGTACTTCAACAACCCAGGGAGCCCCCTACCTTCCGTGGAGCTACGTCAGAGGATCCTGAAACCTGGCTCGAAACCTTCGAAAGGATCTCGACCTTCAATAACTGGACCTCTGAGGATAAGCTACGACACGTGTACTTCTCCTTGGAAGATGCCGCGAGGACTTGGTTCGAAAACCGGGAGTCCACCCTAGCAACATGGGACCTATTCCGCAGTAACTTCCTGAGGACGTTCACGAGCGTTGTCCGAAAAGAAAGGGCCGAAGTTCTACTGGAAACCCGAGGCCAACTACCCAATGAGACCATCGCCATCTTCACAGAAGAGATGACCCGTCTTTTCCGGCACGCCGACCCGGAAATGTCCGAAGAGAAAAAAGTGCGTTTCTTGATGCGAGGCGTAAAGGAGGAACTTTTCGCCGGAATGGTAAGAAGCCCACCGAAGACCGTCGACGAGTTTCTTCGTGAGGCGACGAGCATCGAGAAGACACTAGAATTGCGGAACCGGCAATTCGACCGCCGCACCAAGCCAACAAGCTACGCCGGAATTCAATCACTGGCCACGGACGATCTGTGCGAGACCATCAGGGCCATTGTGCGCGAAGAACTGCGCAAGGTCTTGCCATCGTCGCAGCCTCAAGTGGCCTCGATCGCCGACATCATGAAAGAAGAGGTGCACCGATCGCTTGGAGTTCCTGAGGTGCAACCACAAGTACCGCAGCCTCAGCCAGAAGCGATGACTTACGCCGCCGTCGCACGCCGTCAAGGTCCCCCTCCGCGACCACGCCAGGGCCCTGCAACGCCCCAATTCCGTCGTCCGCCGCCGCCGCCAGTACGACCACCCGTCGCCCAGCGCACCTACGCGAGGAAGACGGACATTTGGCGCGCCCCCGACCACCGCCCGCTCTGCTACCACTGCGGCGAAGCCGGCCATGTTTACCGCCGATGCCCATACCGCGAGCTGGGATTGCGAGGCTTCGCCGTCAACGCACAGCGCCCGAGGGAAGGTGAACGCCCTCGTGACATCGCCGACTACCTCGCCGCTACTCAGTGGAGCCCTCGACGACCGTCCCGTTCGCCGTCACCAGGCCACTACCTGTCGCCACAGCGCCGACCATACACTGGCCCAGCCCGGGGCCGGTCCGTCAGCCCATATCCGGAAAACTAAAAGCAGCAACCGATGGAGGTGCGGTTGCTGTTCGTCGAACTGACGAAGATACTCCGCCGCCGACGAAGACGCCGAAAAGCCTATCTCGACGACATAACAACGACGACACACCGCCGTCCCGACGAAGTCTAGCAGGAAAGAACACGCTGACGAAAGACCACCTAACGACGCCACGTACCAACCACAGGTCAACGCGACGCAGCCGTGATCCGACGCCGAGGCGTAACTGCAACGCAAGACAAAGAACCACCGACCTCGACGTGCTTCTCGACGGCCACGCAGTCACCGCCTTAGTAGACACTGGAGCCGATTACTCTGTCATGAGTGGACCCATCGCAGCCCAATTGAAGAAAGTTAAGACTGCATGGGAAGGCCCGTTAATTCGGACCGCTGGAGGACACCTAATCACGCCGAGTGGTATCTGCACGGCAAGAATTACCATTCATGACCGGACTTACCCTGCCACCTTCGTTATCCTGCAACAGTGTTCACGAGACGTCATTCTCGGCATGGACTTCCTGAACCAACACGGCGCAATCATCGACCTGAAGTCGAAGTCAATAACGCTGTCGGAAGATCAAGCGATACCGCCGGAGAGCTGTCGTAGTCACCGCGCCTTGAGTGTGCTCGAAGATCAAGTGAGCATCCCGCCTCGCTCCAGCATTTTTATTTTGGTCGGCACCGAAACACCCGCTGACGTAGAAGGCGTAATCGAAGGCGACCAACGTTTATTGCTCGACCGTGAAATTTGCGCCGCAAGAGGGATCGCTCGACTGCACGGAGGAAACACGAAAGTGTTGCTGACAAACTTCAGCCAGGAGTTCAAGCACATCAACAAGGGCACGACGATCGCATACATCGAGGAAATTCAGGAAACCAGCGATGCCTTTGTCCTCTCGGATTCTGTTGCATCTACCCCGACGACCGTAGTTCCCGAGCCAGACTTCGACATAAATCCAAGTCTCCCCGTGATTAAGCAGCAACAGCTCAGAAGTCTGCTTCGACGATACAAAGACTGCTTTTCGACGTCATCGAGGATTCGACAAACACCAGTCGCAAAGCATCGCATAATAACCGAAGAGTGCGCTCGACCACTACGCCAGAGCCCTTACCGAGTTTCGACGCGAGAACGCGAAGCTATAAGACAACAAGTCAACGAAATGCTGCGCGACAACATCATCCAGCCGTCGAAAAGCCCGTGGGCGTCTCCAGTTGTTTTAGTGAAGAAAAAGGACGGAACCCTACGTTTCTGCGTCGATTATCGTCGACTGAACAAAATCACGAAGAAAGACGTATACCCCCTCCCACGGATAGACGACGCATTAGATCGGCTCTGCAATGCTAAATACTTCTCATCGATGGACCTCAAGTCTGGCTACTGGCAAATAGAAGTCGACGAAAGGGATCGCGAAAAGACTGCTTTCATCATGCCAGACGGCCTCTATGAATTCAAGGTTATGCCATTTGGACTGTGCTCGGCGCCTGCAACGTTCCAGCGCGTGATGGACACGGTTTTAGCAGGATTGAAGTGGCAGACCTGTCTTGTTTACTTGGATGACGTCGTCGTCTTCGCCGGAAATTTCGACGATCACCTTAAGCGGCTTGCGACAGTATTAGAGGCCATCAAGTCATCAGGGCTCACTCTGAAGCCGGAAAAGTGTCGCTTCGCTTACGATGAGCTTCTATTCCTAGGCCACGTCATCAGCAAATCTGGAGTACGCCCCGACCCGCAGAAGACAGCTGCCATCGCAAAGTTCCCGCAGCCAATCGACAAGAAGGCAGTGCGCAGATTCCTTGGCATGTGTGCCTACTATAGGCGCTTTGTCAAGGACTTTTCACGCATCGCGGAGCCGCTAACACATCTAACGAAATGTGATGTCGAGTTCAAGTGGGAAACGCCGCAGGCCGACGCATTTCAAGAACTCAAACGACGCATGCAGTCGCCGCCGGTGCTTGCACACTTCGACGAGGACGCCGATACTGAAATCCACACTGACGCCAGTAGCCTAGGCCTCGGTGCCGTCCTAGTCCAGAGGAAAGACGGACTTGAACGGGTGATATCTTATGCTAGCCGGTCGCTGTCAAAAGCGGAAGGCAATTATTCTACGACTGAAAAGGAATGCCTCGCCATCATTTGGGCTACAGCAAAATTCCGCCCTTACCTCTATGGCAGGCCATTCAAAGTCGTCAGCGACCATCACGCGTTGTGTTGGCTAGCTAACTTAAAGGACCCTTCAGGACGGCTGGCGCGGTGGAGCCTCAGATTGCAAGAATATGACGTCACCGTAATATACAAGTCCGGAAGAAAACACTCTGACGCCGACTGCTTATCACGCGCCCCCATCGATCCCCCGCCGCAAGACGACGAGGACGACGACGCCTTCCTTGGAATAATAAGCGCGGAAGACTTCACTAAACAGCAGCGAGCAGACCCGGAGCTAAAAGGCCTCGTCGAGTACTTGGAAGGGAACACCGACGTTGTCCCTAGGGCATTTAAGCGCGGGTTGTCTTCGTTCACGCTACAAAACAACCTGCTCGTGAAGAAGAACTTCTCACCAGTCCGCGCCAGCTACCTTCTTGTTGTACCGTCAGCGCTGCGTCCAGAAGTACTGCACGCCCTACACGACGATCCAACCGCTGGGCACCTTGGATTCTCCCGGACGCTGTCGAGGATACAGGAAAGGTATTACTGGCCGCGTCTGACCGCCGACGTCGCCCGTTACGTCAAGACATGCCGAGACTGTCAGCGGCGCAAGACACCACCGACAAGGCCAGCAGGGTTACTACAGCCGATCGAACCTCCTCGTCGACCATTCCAGCAGATTGGGATGGATTTGTTGGGGCCGTTTCCGACGTCAACATCCGGGAATAAGTGGATCGTCGTGGCGACGGACTACCTCACCCGCTTTGCTGAAACTAAAGCTCTGCCAAAAGGCAGCGCAGCCGAAGTGGCGAAATTTTTCGTCGAGAACATCCTGCTGCGACATGGTGCCCCAGAAGTCCTCATCACCGACAGAGGAACGGCTTTTACAGCAGAGCTCACCCAAGCCATTCTGAAATACAGCCAGACAAGCCACAGGAGGACAACTGCCTACCACCCGCAGACGAATGGTCTCACGGAACGCCTGAACAAGACCCTCGCCGACATGCTAGCAATGTACGTCGACGTCGAACACAAGACCTGGGATGCAGTCCTGCCGTACGTAACATTCGCTTACAACACGGCGGTGCAAGAAACAACACAGATCACGCCGTTTAAGCTGGTTTACGGCAGGAATCCGACGACGACGCTCGACGCCATGCTGCCGCACGTCACTGACGAGGAAAATCTTGACGTCGCTAGCTATCTCCAGCGCGCCGAAGAAGCCCGACAGCTCGCCCGCCTGCGGATCAAGAACCAGCAGAGGACTGACAGCCGACACTACAACCTCCGACGACGCTTTGTCGAGTACCAGCCCGGTGACCGTGTTTGGGTTTGGACCCCTATACGCCGACGAGGACTGAGCGAGAAGCTCTTGCGTCGCTATTTCGGACCGTACAGGATCATCCGACGTATTGGCGCACTGGACTATGAGGTCGTGCCAGACGGCATTTCGCTGTCACAGCGGCGCCGCTCACGACCTGAAATTGTCCACGTTGTGCGACTCAAGCCGTATCACCAGCGTTGACGAACTTTGGAACTTCGCATAACTGACCTTTGGACTTGATTTCTTTTCGTTGTTTTGTTACTTATGTTTAATAAGTGTCCTTTTGTGTTTCGCTCTCTTATATTTGTAGCATCGGGACGATGCTATTTAAGAGGGGGGTATTGACACGTGTACTTACATTTATCGGGCGACCACGTTTCGCCGCCTAACAAATCTTATCGCACAGCGCGGGACGCGCTTGCATGTATCCGAAGTTTCTGGAAAGTTATCGATGCTTCTATCCGCAGTCTGTTGTCGCCGAACCTTGTGTTATCTGATTTATTCGCCTGACGCGAATGGTGTAGAACTTTGTGGAAGGCACGCGGGTCCCAACGATTAGTCTGGAACATTCGACGATTCTGTATAAAAGCCGACGCGCTTGACCCGCTGATCAGATTTCCGACGATCGCCGACCGTGTTCGCCGCTATCATTGTGCTATAAGTGTAGCCTCTTTTGTGGGCACAGGTTCGCCCAATAAAAGTTAGTTTTGTGTTCCACAGTATTGCTACTGTGTTCTTTGACGTCACGACCACGTGACAATATTATACATGGCCCTCAACAAAACCTGTAATATGCAAGTAGAGCTTTTGTGAAACCCTTGTAAACGATGTAACAAATTCCTGTAAGATATAAATTGACATATCAAATTTGGCCACCTTGGATGCTCTAATGGATGCAGTTACACAACTGAAATGTCTATTCTTGGTGCATAGCTACACATATGTAAACTCAGCAATTTTGCAATGTAGCGAATTCAGGCCTTAAATCAAAATTCGGCATCCAAAAGTCACTAGAATTTACCTTTCTCTCTCACAAGCAAGAAATTTCATTAAAAGCGGCCCAGTGGTTATTTCAGAAAAGCGTTTCTGCGTTTCACATGTATTCGAATAGGCGGCACCGGAGTTGGGCCCGAAATAAAGCTTCCTCTTAAGAAAAGATGCTGCGTCAATGACAAACAAGGACGAGGAAGTATCGACACGGACGAGCGCTTGTGCGTGCCGATAGCCTGTCGTCATTGTCTTTCTTTGGCACGGCTCCTTTTGATAAATCTGGTATACAGCGGTGACCTTTTCCATACCGGTCTTAATCCTGTCTAGGAAATACACCATACACATATAGTTCCAATTTCTTTCAGTGGATTCCTGCTTACCGTGGTATCGTGGGCAACAACTTCGCTGACAAAGGCTAGCCAGTCTGCCCACAGAAGATACCCAGACGCTTCCATTACCTTTGGCGACGACGGGCACGGCCAGGGATCTTTGCTTTCTTGCTCGTCAAAACACGCTAGCTTTCTGTATTTGTGCGAGTGTCTAAATTTAAAAGTGCCGACTGCGTAAGCTGGACCCGTCGCTACCGCTACTAGTGCCGTGTGACTTTACTGCGAAGCAACGTTCTTGTGGTAGAGGTAACATGTTCATTTTCTTTTAAGAATACGATCGCCCCTTGACCAAAGTCATATGAACGGAAGGAAAATGGGGAAGGGGCGTAGGGTAAGATTAAATAAGGTGCCCAAGTTTGCCTTCCCTAATATAACACAAGCTCTCGAAAAAAGAAACATTCAGTGGTGATTGAGCGGCAAATGAGAGAAATGCAGTAGCATTAAGTCACACCTCTTTAAGGACCCGGATATATGATTTAAACCGTGGTCACCACATTGCGAAGTGCTGTTCGGACGCTCACTTAACACACGTCCTGCCTCTTCGAAGAGCGAAGTACAGCTGAATATATATATATTCATATGACCACAACATGCTTGTGTCTGTAGTTACGTGGAGCGGGTAGTTGAAATATATCACCGAATCTTATTTGCTTAAACATAGTATCACTTAAACATGTCCGGACCTCAAGTACGAGCGCTTGATTATCGCTATAGTTTATTTAACCTTCTGGTACAGGAAGGAAGGAAGGAAATCAACTTTATTCAGGTCCTGCAGGCCACGAGAGCTTTGGGCTCTCATGGAGTGGGCGTCTCCCACGACGGAACCGGGAGGTTGAGTTTCCTGGCGGCGTCGTGGACCTGCTGGACGGCCCAGAGTTGGGGAGCGAGTTCTTCGCTCCGGATTGCCTCTTCAAACTTGCGCTTGTCCTGTTCGTAGTTTACGTGAGCTTGCGAGCACGGCCAGAGTAAATGATAAACGTTAAGGGATGTATTGCAATTGGTGCAATAAGACTTGTCGTAGAGCTCAGGCATGTAATGGTGTAATCTGTTTTGAGTGGGGTATGTGTCTGTTTGTAGCATTCTGAGTGTAACCGCTTGAGCTCGAGTGAGCGTGCGGTGTGGCGTGCTATATTGTCTGCGTTGTAGGTAGTATTGTTTAGTGACTTCGTTGTATGTAGTGGGCGCGTCCTTATTCTCCGAGTGGTCGGGTGAAGCCGCGCGGTCTGTAAGCGCGCGCGCAGCCTCGTGTGCCGCCTCGTTAAGGTTGGGGACGTCGCCGAGCTTTGGTCCTAAGTGTGCCGGGAACCAGTATATGAAGTGTTTCTTAATCTCTTTCTTTGAAACAATTTTGAGAGCCTGTGCGCAGACCGTGCCCTTCTGGAAAGCTCTGATAGCGGCTATGGAGTCGCTGTAGATATGGGAAAGATTGTCGTCGGTGAGCGCAACAGCGATCGCAACCTGTTCGGCCTGTTCAGGCTTCCTTGCAATTACCGTGGCTGCATATCTTGTGGATCCGCGGCCGTCCACAACCGCCACTGCGAAAGCTTTGTTTCCCGTGTATGCCGCCGCGTCCACAAAAGCTGAGCGTTCACGGTTCGCCAAGGCTTGTTTAAGAAGGAATTGTCCTCTCGCTTGTCGTCTGCCCCTGTTGTTTTCGGGGTGTACGTTTCTGGGTATAGGGCGGACCGTGATCCTGGCGCGTATGTCCCGTGGGAGGTCCGCAAAGTCTTTTTCTATGTGTCCTTGTGCAAAGCCTAGCTTCTCTAGGATCGTGCGCCCCGGAGGCGTCGTCGAAAGCCTAGCAAGCTGTGCGCGCTGCTGGGCTTCGGCAATTTCTTCCAGGGTGTTGTGCATGCCCAGGTGCCCCAGCTTCTCGTTGCTGGTGCTGGTTGGAATGCCGAGGGCTTGCTTGGTGACCTTTCTGATTTGGGCATTCAGTCTGTCTCTTTCGGATCGTGTCCAATTGAGCATTGCCGCAACGTATGCGAAGTGACAGGTGACGAACGCGTGTATGAGTTTGATGAGATTATGTTCCTTGAGGCCCCTGTGTCTATTGGCAATTCTTCTGATGAGCCCAATAGCGTTGTTGGTTTTGGTGATGAGCTTCTGAACCGTAGAGGCATTGACGTCTTTAGTCTCTACGATCATACCCAGGACTCTGATTTTGTCGACGCACGGTATGGCGTGTCCCGAAGTGGTTCGTACGATAATTTCTTGATTATAGTCGAAGTCTGACGAGTATGGCCTGCGGCCTTTCTGTGTGGGTCTGCGTACGAGCAGCTCCGACTTGGTAGGCGAGCATCTGAGTCCTGTGGGAATTAGAAATTCTTCTATGGCGTTCACTGCTTCTTGCAAGATGTCCTGCACCATGCCCGGGGTTCCTTTGGACACCCACATGGTGATGTCATCTGCGTATATGGTATGCTCGAGCCCGTGGATCTGCCCTAGTTTCTCAGCAAGTCCCGCCATGGCAAGGTTGAAAAGCATAGGGGAGATGACCGAGCCTTGGGGGGTGCCCCTGCTCCCCAGCGAGAGTGTCTCCGTGGAGAGGTCGGCAAATCGGAGCGTAGCCGTCCTGTTATACAAGAATGACTTGACGTACGAGTGGAACCTAGCTCCGAGGTTGAGTTCGGAAATGGTGTCCACAATGTATTGGTGAGAGAGGTTATCGAACGCTTTCTCTAGATCCAACCCAAGAATGGCCTTGGCGTTTCTAATGGGGTCATCAATGATTTGGTGCTTGATTAAAATCATGGTGTCTTGAGTTGATAGACCGGGTCTAAATCCGATGAGGGTGTGTGGTAACAGTCCCTTGGTTTCGAGGAATCTGGAGATTCTGTTTTGAATGGCGTGTTCCGCCGCCTTACCCACGCACGACGTCAGTGATATGGGTCTGAGGTTCTCGACGCCCGAGGGCTTGTTGGGCTTTGGAATGAGAACCGTGGTGGCGTTCTTCCATTCCGGTGGGACCCTGCCGGAAGCCCAGACCTGATTGATTTGATCCGCTAGGAACTGGACGGAGTCTTCGTCCAAGTTACGAAGGGCCTTGTTACTAATACCATCCGGACCTGGGGCCGATGTGCCATTCAAGTTTTGAAGGACGGTCCTGATTTCTTCCAGGGTGAAGGGTTCATCGAGGTCGGGGTTGTCCGCACCCGTGTACGGGGAACCGGATGCCTCGGCCTCGTTTTCCTCGCTGCTCGAGAGTGGCATGTATCTTTCGGCAAGTCTTGCCATAAATTCCTGCTCGTTGGAGTTTTTGAGTTCACGTTTCGCTATCTTGTCAGCCGCCTTGGTCTGGAAGCTCCTGGTTTGACCTTTGTTAAGAAGGTGTTTGAGTAGGTTCCAAGTTTTTCCATATGTCATGCTGCCATCGGCCCTTGCACATACTTCGTCCCATTGTTGGTTGGAGAGTACCACACAGTGGTGCTCAATGTCCTTGTTCAGTAGTGCAATCTTTTTCCTAAGTCTTCTATTGAGTCGCTGGGTACGCCATCTCTGCAGTATGGATCTTTTCGCTTCCAGCATGTGAGCGAGCTTAGGGTCCATCCCGATTGTCTGGGCATCTGTTTCTATTTCCTTGGTCGCGTTGCGGGAGTCCTCCTTTAGTTCTTGCGTCCACTGTTCTAGTGTAGCGGGCTTGTCGGTACGTTCCTTTCTTATCTGTCTAAACGCATCCCAATCCGTGTATCTCCACTTTCGTAATGGTTTCAAGGCGATTGCTATTGACGTTTCCACAATGTAATGGTCGCTGCCGAGGTCTTCGCCGGTATTATGCCAGGTGGCCCCCTCGGTGTTGAGAACGAACGTGAGGTCTGGGGTGGTGTCCCTCGAGACCGAGTTGCCCATCCTGGTAGGGTAGAGCGCGGACGTGATAAGGTTGAGGCCCATCTCTTCCGCATCGGTGGCCAGATTTCTGCCTTTGGCGCTGGTGTTGCCGTAGCCCCATTCTACGTTTGGGGCGTTGAAATCTCCGGCAATAATCAGTGGGTTGCCCCCGGCTTTGTCCCTGGCCTTCTTCAACAGTCTTCTGAAACTTTGCGTTCTGTGGTTCGGGCTGCTGTACATGTTCAGTGCTAGTATGTTCTTAGCCTTCTTGCCTTTGGGAAAGACTTCGATGAACAAGTGCTCGCATTTGCTGTCCGGATTACTTCTGTCAATTTCGGCCCACGCGAGCCTGTTACTGACAAACGTCGCTACGCCGCTGCAGGCTTTTGTTGGTGGAACGGCAATTGTTTCATATCCCGGAAGTGTGGGTGTGTCGGTGTTGGTCTCTTGAATGAGTATGATGTCCGGCTTGTCTGTAGTGTGTCTGATGTGCTGTTGTAAGACCGATTTCTTGTTTCGGAACCCGCGACAATTCCATTGCCAGATTATAAGCTTGCCTTGATTGTTCGTTTGCGCTTGGTGCCTTTCGGCTGGTTCTCGCTTATTTGCCTTCTCCATTTTTGCTTTCTACTATGGTTGCGGACTTTACCGCCATTTTGGTTGTGACGATATCGCTTGTTGCAGTGTTCCTTCTGACCATGGGGGAGGCAGGGGAGTTGACCGGTGCCGTGGAGTGAGTGAAGACGGTCCTCTCGAGGCCCTCGATCCTGGCACCGAAGCCCTTCTCCATCACTTCTACCCTGCTCGTTAGGCCATCGACCGCCTCTACTAGTCTGTCGTGCCCCTTCTTTAGTGACTCGACATCGAATTGTAGTTGACCTAGGGTACTAAGGATCTTGTCCAATTTACCGTCTATGTCCTTGGCAGGCGTGTCGCATTCCGTGGTCTTGGCCTTGCGTTTCTTGGTAACTGGTATGCCCGCGGGTGGGCTTTGACTAGTCGTTTCTGATTCCGCTACGCTGGAGGGATTCGGACTGGGTGAAGCGTCCATGTGCATGTCCTGTGTATGTGCAGTTGGTGAGCTAATTTGCGTTTTAAGCAATCTATTCTCGTTAGCCAGTTCTGTCATTGTGCGTCTGAGTTGAGCGTTTTCGTGCTCGAGTGCTTTGATTCTCTCTAAGATGTCTTTGTGTACAGTATTCTCTGGCCGCGCTTGCAAGCTCACCTGAGATTGGTCCCTCAGTGGCCCGGAGTTAGTGGGCAGCGTCCCTGCCATTGCCGAGGCCTGGCATCCCGTTGTCGCCTTGACTTGCTGGGCCCAGCTGTTAGCTCCGGCCGCGGGTGCGAAGCGCACGCCCGAGGTGGAGCGGCCCCGGCTCCCGGGTGTGCGGGAGCGGCTCCTGCGACCTCTGCTGGCCGATCGGGATCCCGAGCTCCCTCTGGATCTGGAGCGTCCTCTGGGCTCGCGCTGTCCGTCTGGATACTGCGCCGCACCTGCGCCGTTCTGCCTTAGGAGACTCGTCGCTTTTTCTCGAAGTTTCTTGGACGCAATGGCTGCCTGCTTGTTCTGGATTCTTCGTTTGCGTACCACGTACGGGACCTGGTATCTGCTCTTGCATTCCTTGCTGGCCGTGGGGTGTTTCTCGCCGCACAGCGCGCAAGAGACTTCTTCACAAGCGTGATCTTCTCCGGGGTCTGGAATGCCGCAATCCCTGCAAGTCTGCTTCTCCGGTGTGGGGCATACGTCTGCTCGGTGCCCTAGTTTGCCGCAAGCCTGACATATGGCGATCTGCTTCCTATAGAGCGAGCACTCTACCCATGCACATCCGTACATCACGTGGTTTGGAACTTTGTGCCCTTCGAAGACTACGATCACCGTCCCGGTTTCCTTAATGCGCTTCGCCGCCAGTGCGAGTGGGTTTCTCGGGTTGACGATGGACCTGGTTATCGTTTCTTGCGTGTGGTGGAGCGGAATGTTGCGAATGACTCCCTTGCACGTGTCGTCCGGTGCAGTCTGGTAGGAGAAGGCCTCGTACGTCTGCCCGGCGATGGTGACGCTCTGAATTTTCAAATATCCGTTGACGTTTTCGGGTAGCGGGGAACTCACGACCATGATGTTCTGTTTGAGGTTGGGGCAAATCGTGTCCCCGTCGCACTGCATCGGTTCGAGTCCGGCTGCTTCTTGAATGGCCTGCACAATTCCCACGTGTCCGGTTTTGGCGATGTTCAGTCCGCCGCGGATGCGAATTACTACTTTGGTCTCGTTTTGCGGGAGTAAGGGCATTCTGCTTGCCTTGATGATTTCTTTACGGGCCGACATGGGCTTGGTTGCTTTCGCTCTGGCACCGGAGGCTGCCACGTTGGCAGCCATGTTGAGGTTAGACTTAGGCTTGGTCGCTCTTCGTGGGGCGATGTCGCACCACCCGTTCCTGACGGAAACCTCCGAGGGGTCGATTTCTCGGCCGATCACTTCGTAATTCATTGTAGTGCCGTTGGCAAGACTTGGGTAGATGTCTTTGTGCCGGTGGGAGCCCCGGCGTCCGTCCAAGCGACGAAATCGTCGGCGGGTACGGCGTTAGGGTTAGCCGACGTAGCGCCCGCTTCGGGCATAAAAGTCCTCGCGGTAGTGCACAAAATAAACTCACAGGGTCGAAAATGGTCTTGAAGTGAAGCATATATCTTCATAAACGTGATGCCGCGGTGCAATGGCACTGGTTTCGCAAAAATCACACTTAATTTGAGCAAATTGCGGGGCTTCGACGCGACGCGTCCTGGCTCGCAGTCACTTCGTCTTCCTGGTACAGTTTTCTGGTTTAAGTGCGGACGTCGAAATCACCTGATACGCGGAACGATACACAAATGCCGGTATTCTACCTTTTCAACGTGACGTTCGATTAAATTCTCGCACCTATACGCTCTCGCTGATACCCTCTGGAATTTACTTATCCACACAAACGATTGGTCACTAACCTCTGCTCAGCAATGATTTCTCAACTTTCTTTTATGTTTTTGACGCTCACTCGGGATTTCAATATACAGCTAGGGCGTCCCAGCTAACGTTAGCCAAGCTCTTAAACAGAAAATTTACAATACACGAAGACGCAACCAATGGCATTCTGTCAGCAGTGACGCACCGCACCGGCATAATTTCTTTTCACAATTGAACTATCAATAATTACACGATCTTAATTAACGAACTTTTTAATTACTGTATTGAGCGCGCAAATTTCTATAGAAAAGTAATAATTGTGTTTTAAAACACCCGATCCAGTTGTTGTCAGTGTGCTACGTCTCGCGTAGTTATTTTTTTTACGGGTTATAAACAAGATGCGCGAAATATGCAAATAGCCGCATGATTGCTCGTCCATGCGCCGCGACACCAACGGTCCCAGGTGCTGCTCGGAAGAGTTAACTCTGCTCAATGCGTGGCTCAGCTGCCACGTGAAAGCGGCGAGGCGTCGGTATTGGCGTTGGTCACCGCGAACCGCCTTTTCCGCGTGCAGCGCGAATCCAATGCAATGCGCAGAGGCATCGAGGAGGAGGAAGAAGGCATTGAGCAGAGTTAATTCTTCCAAGCAACGCCCGGGACCACTGGCGTGTCGGCGCGCGGACGCGTAATCATGCGGCTATTTGCATATTTCGCGCATCTTTTATATAACCCAGAAAAATATAATTACGCGAGACGTAGCGCACTGAAAACAACTGGATCGGGTGTTTTAAAACACAATTATGACTGTTCTATCGAAATTCGCGCCCTCAATTCAGTAATTAGAGAGCTCGTTAATTAATATAATGTAATTATTGCCGGTGCAATTGTGAAAAGAAAAACGTTCTCCTGGCGCGGTACGCCACTGCTGCTACGATACCGTTGGTTGCGTCCTCGTATATCCTATATTTTCTTTTGCGAGCTTGGCTAACGTTAGCTGTGACACCCATCACACTTCCTTGCACTGAATGCTGCAGATGACCACTTTCTGAAGTTTTCAACATACACGCTAGTGCGGGGTCGCAAACTCGATGCTGTTGTTGTTAACACGCTTGCCTTACTGCAGCAAGTACAGAGCTAAACGTAGGGCGACAGCATCGAGGCGGTCGCCATTCTTCCGGACTAGGCAGCCATTGAAATTGAAGATAGCCGCTACATACATTTGCAGCGCATTATTTTGTTCACAAATACAGGTGTACGTGATTTTCGTTTCTTTGTGTTTAATGGTGCAATTCCTTGTCCAGGAGACATGCCTTTCGGGCCCTCTGCACACGCTCAGTAAATCTTGCCCGTGGAGCGCCAGGACCACGTTAAATAAATGACCGCAACGGAATGTGCATACCACCTCCCACTCACCCAGCCGGAAGCTGGAAAGTTTTTCGCGAGTGTTTGTGCACGACGACTTTTATCCAACAGAGGCCTTACTAAGCTGGAGCACCGTCTGGGTGCTTCTCGCTATTTCCCTGTCGCCCGTTTTGCGCGGTGATGCAGCAAGCTAAAGCCGCGGCTGGACCGGCAATAGGAATCAGAGCATGCGTGTCCGTTCTTATCAGCGTCTCGACACGTGTCTGCAATTAGAAGCTCCGGCGTTAATAGATCAGTTTTTTTCTTTCTTTTAATAATTGTGAGTGGTTCTTTCGTGTTGCAGAGACAGTCTGTTAGACAAGCGTGCCTGCCAAAACACTTAGTATCTCAGATGTTGCAAAATAATAAATAAATAAGTGAAGTACATCTTTCTTTTTGTTTCTTTTTCACTAACAAAACTTCATTAGACCGCAACAACCTAAGATAGCGGTAAGTTCCGTGTGGCGCAATTCTTATGGCAATTCTCTTATGGCGAATGTTCCTCCTGGCAATCACGAAAGTAGTTTTCGTCACCGCCCAGCTTCCTCAAAACCTCAGTGGCTGCAGAGTTTAATGAGTACGGTAAAAGAAACGAAGATCTCCTTCTTCACAATCATGAGCAGAAACTTTCAGGCACGCTTTTATATCTCTGCGTAGACGGAATCCGTAATCGCCATAACGATGTTCTCGGGAGAAAACAGTTCGCGCGGCTCGCACGACGGGCGAGCTTGTCGTAGCGTCTAACAGCAAGCTCGCTGCCGAACGAATCTCCCGCAGCCATCTGTCGCACTTGTCCGCCTTGACCCGGTTGTTTTGCGGGGCTTGCTTTCGCGTCGACTACCGGCAGACAACGTCTTCCCTTCGTCGTCTTGGCGGCTCGGTCGCTGCAGTCGCCAGGCGGGAGCGGGAGCGGAGACAACTTCGGGGCAAGAACATGGAATGTGCACGTGCTTGTCCGGATGTTGTGTTCGCCCTCCGGCTCCCCTTCTTCTCCACTCGTCTTGGCGTGTCCTGGCTTGGATTGGCTTTGCTCGGCTTGCGTTCGTCCGTCTTTCTCCGTTCAGCTCACTGACACGTGATACGTTCCGATAAATTCATTTTGTACGCTCGCCATGCTTATTCTCACGAAAGTTCCTCTGCTCATTGAAATGAGGTAGTGCGAGCGTGGCATTTGAGAGCAGCGAGGGAAGTTTCCAACGTAAGTCTCGACTGACTTGGCCAGTCGCATTATGACATCGACTCCGCCGCTCGATATCAATTGCACATGAAGAGCATGTGTACCAGTTGCTTTAGGGACCCATGGCCTCTTATTACAAGGAGTAGAGTTACGTTATCCTTTGCTGTTGCTCCGTGTACGAAACTGTAGTAGCTTGCAAAAGTTCACCCTGTTTAGTAAAAGTGTTGCTGGTGACGAAGCTCAGCGAAATAAATGGTAACTAAACCCTACTTACGATCCTTCACAGCCAGATCTCAGTGCTTTATGCTCTATTATTCGTGCTTTCTTGAAAGTCATCCTTATGTGGACTTTTCGCCCTTCAGAATCTGCGGAAAGAAAGATTTATCTTTCGTATTTTCGTGTTGTTCGTCCGCTAAAAATGAATACGTCCGTAGATGTCATGAAGACATAAGCAGACGGCCGATGCGTTCTGAGTGAGAAGCTGCGCGGTTGTAACAAATCGCGTCAGCTTACGCGTGGAAAGCTATGAGAATTGAATGGAAGTGTGTAAGGCATATTTGCCTTCTCTGGCTGGCTGCACTGTCCGATAATCACCGGACAGTCAGCGACACCAGACGCTCAGCAGACTCTCGTCCAGTGCATCATGGAGGTTTTCTGTATAATTCATATATTTACTACAGAATGTAAACACTCACCTGTCCTTTAGATGTCCGAGGGACTCCCTTGTTTGGCGGCCCAGTGTATTCCGGTTTTCACAGTCTGTATACCTGCGCGCAAAAAATAAATCAGAGGACGGTGTCAGTGACCTGTGTTTTACAACAGCCGAAGTGAGACTGCACATGAAGATGCATTGAAAGGCGTACAGGAAAGAGCGCCGTTCTTAGAGCTACTTATTTAAATGTGCATATCGCTATCGTAAGAACAAACGAAATGTCTTTCTATGCAATGCAGGAGGTTCCACTAGTACTCACTTGTTCCCTCCTTCTTTTTAACCATTACTGTGATATCACGATATCGTGCGTGTTCCTGATGAACAAAGGGATGGAATTCGCGGTTACATGAATCTTAAAGGTTCACTAAGCAAAAATATTAAGCTCAAGAAGTAAATTGCGCTTCGTCGACACCAAAATGGCCAATTTCACTCCGAGAGGAAACTTTGCAAGCCATAAAAGGAGCAAGAGCGTAAGATAAGCGGCGATGCACTCCTAAACCGGCTGTACCAATTCGCCATAACGACAATCTTGACAGTGTCGTTACGGGTCTAGTTTATCGTCTGCTCGGTGGAAAAGCATTACGCTATATTTGAAGAGAATCAAAGCTAGTAAGTTTCAAGAACCTTTCCCTCTTTGAAACGCCACAAATGTCAGAAAACACCACGAACAAAAATAGCGTCAAAGAGTTACGAATATTTCTCGTGAAATTCAAAAACGAAAACCTAAGCATTCATTTCCTCGTGTAATAATATATTCTTCTGCTCTAAAATATTAAAATGGAGTCCTCAATGAAAGCGTCACAAGACTAAGTATATTTATGATTTATGGTTAGTGAGCTGTCAAAAGAGATCGCAATTTATTGTCAGGTGATGAGCGGCAGTTAATATAATATCAGCTATTCATGGGCGAAATTTCCACATCGTGCTCAGCCATCCCTTGCCCGTGAAAGGCCACTGCTCCACAGGGAGCATCCATGTGACCAGCGAAGGAAGAGCAAGAGGAAGAAGTAGAAGGCAGATCTTTCCATATGCCCACGTGAGCAGAGAGGCGACGAAAAGAAGAATATGGAATCTCCTCGCTATCAAATATTGCGTTCCCAGTAACCGACATTTGTTCTTATTTAGCTAGTCAAGAAGGCCGGTTTACAAATCTCATCTGCCAAACATCTTTCCAAGCAAATTAGATCTCGCCTCCCTTGAGAGGGAGATGTCTGGACATTTCCTTTCATCTTTCGACGACGGAACCTGCGCAGAAGCTTGTTTGATTAATGCGATAATCAGGTTGTCCGAAAAAAAAAAGAGACACATAATCGCATCATTTTTACAGCCAGAAGGTTTAGAAGGATTGGTAACCGGTTTGAAATTCTTTTTATTCTTCCCTTTCGGTATTCGGTTACTTCATTTTGCAGAGCACTTTTAGCGAACAAATCACTCGCACTTTTTCAAATATTGAGCTTTCCCAGATATTGCGTATGTTGTTGTGTTGCTTTAGCACTGTGGGCCGCCGTCACTAACTATATGTTATATATGAACCGGCAGTAAGCTTTTGCACGTATTGGGGCTGATGGAGTTAGGACAGGATGGCAAATAAACAATTTCATTTCATTTCAACATATTCAGAATTAATTGTATTTCTCGGAGCTCAGAGGATTCGCATTTATGCATAGGTAGACAGCTTATTATTTCCTGACAGCTTCTAGCACTGCGAATGCGTCATAGCCGTGTTTTTTTTTTTTTTCCCCAAAGGCAAAATTATGGGACTAGGGGCATCTGAAAGTACATTCTTGCTTTATTTCAACGCCTTTGTGCGAAGAACCCCCCGGACACCGTAATATTGCTAATGAAAAATAACGTCACAGATGTCAAAGGTTTATTGTTTAGCCAAGTGAGGCAGAGATAAAAGAAAGTTCTGTCCAATGCGCCAGCGTACGCTTCACCATTTTAACAGTCCGAGATGCTTCATAGATTTCCTTGGGCCCCCAAAAAATGCTCTGACTTCGTGTGTTCGTGCAAGACACGGTGTAGCGTGCACCGTTTAGTTTCAACAGAGCTGCAGCATTAGCTCTCCACCTGGTCATCTCGAAACGCACAGAAGACTTTGACACGGACAACGTTGGGCTGACTAGACAATTACTGCGCGATAAAGCGTTATTTGTTGAAGGCATGCGTGAGCTACATGTTAAGTCTTACGGTTGCAAGACATTTTAATCTGCTATATTTTGTTTGCTTTTGGTTTGGGTTGATTGAAATTCAAGCTGACATTTCTCTAAAGCAATAGTTAGTTACCGTTCACAGTTGTTTTTCCCTGTATTCCGTTTCATGTTCATTGTAAATCATCCTTCACCGCGAACCAATACCGGGTAGCCTAATTAGCTATGCTTTCAATTAAGCCAGCCTCTCTAACAATGAATAAATTTTATACCTGGTACACCCCACCCTACCCCTCCCCAACTCCCCAGCAAGGTGCTAGATACGCAATATTATTTGCTGCCGAGGCCAATACAAACGTGCAAACTTCCAGGAAGCAGAGTCCACACAAATCAATCTCATGACACCGCAACCGTTCAAGGTGATCTTTTTGTTGCTATACAAGTGGAAATAACAGATATATAGTTGCCGAAGGGACAGGCGGCTCCCGTGGCCTTCTCAACGATGGAGAAATGCCACTGGCGCCCGGACAAGCCTTGACCACAAATCCTAGCATCGACGCACCCACTGACCGTCGCCTGTCGGCGATCTTCGCGTGACGGTGATTCTTGATAGAGCTTTTCGCGACGCGCAGCGTCGGCGAGCACGCTAGATGCTCGTTACAGTTGCAGCGGGGCCCGAGGAAGGCCACACGCCGTCCTTCGCGCTCACGTGGCGTGCACGCGAGCGTCTTCGCCAAAGCGCTACGTTCTAGTTCTCGTCTGTCCGGGAGCAATTGGCCGTTAAATGTCCGCGAATGCTACGCTGCATTTTCTCCTGCAAGCTGATAACAGTTGAGAAACCCGGAATTCCCCAGCTACGTACGCCTTGTGAAGGATTTACTATACTTGGCTGACAGTGTATTGACAGGAAGTGTTTGTTTCTTCTCGCTATCTCCACATTTGTCTAAAGTGCTCCTTTAATCTGATTTATCGTGCGTTGTTGTTGTTGTTGTTGTTGTTGGTGGTGGTGATGATGTTGCTGCAGGCGGGGTTAGCCTGGCAGACCTGGCCAGCAATCCCTCCGCCTGCGAGCGCTTCTTTCGGCGCCAAATATGTCGCCATGTTCCCGTCAGTCCTGTCCGACACAACAATGCGTGACATTTTCTTGCGCAATATCCGCGGTCCTCCCGGGAGAACTAACTGTTCGACACGTTCCTGAGGAAGTACTTCTCTTCTCGTGTTGTCCAGAAGCCTCATCATTTCAGGACCGGAGCATTTCAGAACCAGTTAAAGTGTTCTACATTGCCCACTTCATTCCACTCACTGTGAGACGGAGAATCAGCACCGCTGACTTTCTATAGAGCAAAACTTTCATTCCTCGGGCAAAATGTTTGCAGTTATGCAAGGACGACGCAAGAGAAAAAAGCACGCTTACGAGTTAAATGATGCGCGAACGTTCGAAATTCAAAGGCGTTGCAATGTCATTGCGGCCGGTAGAACTGCAACAAAGCACTGAGTGCAGAAGGTACAGGTGTTTCAGCTGCCGGCACGGCGTGAAAGCGTGCGAGCCATGGGAGCTTCGAAGAGACGAAATTTAATTGCGGTCAAGGCAGGCACCATGAAATCGACGACGGCACGGTACTTGGTGCCCGTTTGCTTTGTCTGGCTATTGAGGCGGCAAGCCTATAGGGGAGGAGGATAAAAATATAATTCATTTTAGCAGCATTTGTAGTTCTGCATACTTATTGTCGTTGATGTACTCGCAATGATTCTGCTTATAGATAGAGCAGAGAAAGGAGTCCATCGGATATCAACCACATTCGACATCGTGAAATTAGCCTGGGAAATTCCTTCGTTTGATTCTTGACTTGCGGATAAGAAACACGGTGAGTTCTCACAGCTGTTCTACAAAACCATGCATACAGTTTAGCACTCCCACTCAAGATCGATAAATGGCAGGTCAAGTTAAATTTTGAAGCTTAACGTCCTGAAACTGCCCTTTCGTTTGACCAGCGAAGCTGTGGATGCGGGCCCCGTAATGGTGAACTGTCCATCGCCATGCGTCAAACGCCTTGTGCACATAAATGGAAGGTGAGGCTTGACTAGTCGCTCCTCCACGATGTTGAGCCTCGGAAGAGGCTATCCATACCCATATATTGTTGCTAAACGCGGCACACCTCTTAATAACGAATCCTGGTACGTAGAACCCACACGAACCTCACCGCACTCCGAGGGCACACACTGCTTCACCGTAGCCAAAACGATCGTGCGTTGGTCTACGTGCCGCAGTGCGGTAATGGTTGCGATGAGGTCACTCGAAAACCACAAGCGGTCACACACAACATAAGCCACGCCGAATCGGTTCTCCACAAACTCCATATGAAGCCTGGCCAGTTCGCATTTATTTCAGCCTCGCGGTCCTGGAGGGCAGCACGCTTACGGGACCGCCACCACGGGCAAGCGGACGCAAAGGAAAGGAGATACACAAGCACTTGGAACGCCGACAAAAAGAGGGCGGTGCGAACGTAGACATGGCCGACGCGGGTCCAAGCGCAGTATCTGTTCTTATCAGCTTAATATCTGATACATGTATTAAAGTTATTTTTGCAAGTTGGCGGAACCCTTGAAGCCTGCTTAACCTCCGCCGCGGGTCGGCCTGTAATTGCAGTATCTTCGGGATCGGCCCACGTATGGTGTGAAATTCTCGATCTACAAGGCTCTACAGACGCACGCAATTTTTTCCAGAACCTAGCCATATACAGCTTCGCTGTAAACGTGGAAGAACCATCGAAGGCAAGGACGAGTGCGATGCTTGAGTAGGAAATGACTTACACAAACGAACGCCCAGCGTTAAGACTGGCACTGAGTCCGTTAGAAGGCGTCAAAATCTCCACGAGTAACTGCCCACAGCTGTTTTGTTCGCAAGGAACAAGCGGAGAAGTTGGGAAAGGCAGGCAGATTAGGCAGCGTGAGGACCGCACCTCGCCCTGCAATACCCTGAACACCACTACTTTATCATAACACACTTTTAAAAGTAGATCAGTCTTGTTCTTCGTCATAAGGCATGAACACCGCAGGACAGGTCGCGATCAGTGATTGCTCCGAAAACATGGTGGATCTTCTCACCGGTGCTTTCTTGTCTGATGATTTTATAACAAGTGAATTCATTGATTTGTTGGCGAAAGCAACGTTGAATAAGCATTTGGCAGAGGAATAACGTTCATGTGCCTTGCGGCAAATAATCTTTGAATAAAGAATGATTCATGAACAAATCAAGGTAGCGAATCAGCAGGGCCGACGATTGCTAGGGTTAGAAACCACGGGGCACAGTACTGAATTTTGCGGTCTGCACCACGGCCACTATTACGGAGCCATGCCGTGCCGCTTTTTGCTCGCTCAAGAAATCATCAGTCCTTGAAAGCTGCGCATCATCGGAGGACAAGACCAGCAAGCAGCGTTCTATCGTTTTGTTACCCTTGCTTTCCTGCTGCGATTGTTGGCTAATATTTTGCGATACCTGGCCAGACTCCCAATGCTTCACAGCTAACACTAATAAGAAGTCGCATAATCCTACGTTCTCTAAGCCGTCAAAAATAGTTCGGTAAGTTGTGCCCCTTTCTGCCCTCCCCCACTGTAGGGTAGCAGACTGTATTTTTCGTCTGGTTAACCTCCCTGCCTTTCCTTCCTTTAATTTCTCTCACTCCACGAACATCGAAGAACGTCCAGGAAAGCCCAAGAACATCACCACAGATAACCTTATTAAGATCTTCTGACACTAAACAGATGTAACAAGGTCAATGACGTTATACATAATGAACGACAGCATCTTTTCTATGATCTTTTATTACCCTTACCCCCTTTCCCCAGCACAGGGTGGCCAGCTTGTCTGAGAACTGGCTAACCTCCCTGTCTTTCCGTCTATTCCTGATTCCTTCCTTCCTTCCTGAACGTCCGCGCTTTCACGAAAAGCTGCGTTCCATACAAGAGCCTCTTCAACATGGCAGAAAGGTTTACCAGTTTGTTAACATTCATGGTTTAAAGCGTATAAATCACTTGTTATGTATCGGTGTTCCTTACTCCATTATGTATGTGCTTTAAACCACGAAGAGCCCCTTCGTCATCGTTCCTTCATAAAGATCATAAGTTATCTCCGGTAACGTCGTTTATCATTAAAAAGAAATCAATGCCCTATGGGACGAGTCGAAGAAGAGAAATACACGGACAGAAGAGCTTTCCCTCAGCCTCATGGGCGAAGAACAGCACTTTATATTTTTAAAATATAATTAAAGGAATTTTTTACCTGCTTCAGGATAACTTTTAAACATCCATTTTTCGTAATATCAGGTTCTTCGTGCCTTGAACAAGGAGCTACCTGTATTCATACTACCGTCTTTTTCTTCTCAGAATGTTGTCAGAGATGCCTTAAAACACTTTGATATAGTAAGCACACACATCTGTCACTCAGTCTTACAGAATGAGTACTATTTTTTTTTTTACTCATGTCATGTTAATAGCGAATTAATGTGTGCTATGCTTGCAAACAACGTGTCACGATAACCGGCTCATTGTAATACCACAGCAAGAAAGTCTTGATTTCGGACTAACGGGGCAGAAAAAAAGTAAAGAAAAGATAAAAAAAAGAACGTGGTACTCTCCTAATTATGCTTACAATTTCTGACCAGCGGAGCTTCAAGTCGATCTTATAATGTAGAATAAAGGGGGAAGTTCAGCCGGGTAGATAACCTAAAAAAGCAAGCGAGAAGCGGTGAAAACACCAGTCAATCTAATCTTTACATCGGGAAGCAAGACGGCGGTTGTAAATATTTGTCTTGTAGGCCAGCCTAATCTCTATTCGCCCAAGTAATCTGCTAACGGAGCGTGCAAGCCGGGGAAAAAAAAAGAAAGACAATTTGTCCCCAACCATAGTCTGAAACTCGGAACGCCTCAGGGGGAGACACTCGAGCGGGCAGCGGGAAAGAGCAAACAGTAACCAAAGCTCTCTGTTTTGCTTTGCAGTTGACCTCAATCGAATTATGCTAGCGCGCCCACCGTTTTCCTTTCGTGCGCCTTGAAGCGCGGGAAAAGATCGAGACACGAAAAACATTCAAGACGGAACAGCATCAGCAGCAACCGCGTACCAAAGCTGGGGACATTCATGGCAAGAAGGCTTTCGAAGCTAACCAAAATCCTTCTCGGGCGACCACGGCGTGCTCTCCGATTCGTTCAGCCTTGCTTCAAATTTTTCATTGTTCGACTTAGACGAGTTGTCACGTCGCTCTCCGCTGGTGGATAGCTCCGATGACTTGGAGTGCCAACGTCGGGGCTGCGGTGTTGCGTAGTCTGCTTCAATTTGCGAACTTGTTGAAAGAAAGAAGCGCAGCGAGCTGTCAAAAATGGTTAGGGTGCTAACTTCTCCATTGTACGTATGCGCTGCGCAATCGCAACTGCCTCGGGAGTCACCGCGCTGCTTGGTTAGGTTAGAGTTCAAGCGAAGTCTATTCCCGGGTCACTGAGGCGGCGAATCGACCGCAGAAACAGATTTTCCGCTTGACATTTCTGTAACCCCCCGGTTCTGCGCTAGTCATTTTATAGATATCGGCAGAAATAATCGGTGAAGTAGCATTCCATGAAGTTATATAAAGCTTTCAAAAAGAAAAAAGAAAATTCGTTGTTGCATTTGGACGCCCCGAAATTGTACAGGTTTCTACGATGGTTGCCGTTGGTGGGGGCTCTGGATTATTTTGGCCACCCAAGGTTTCTTTTACCCTGCACCAAATCACGTTTCAGAAGCGCTTTTGCATTGCAACGCCATCGGAATACAGCCGCCGCGCTCGGGAAACGAACCCGCGACCTCGTGCTCAGCAGCATAACGCCAAGGCGAATGAGCCACCACGGCGCATAACTTCTTTTATCAGCTTTGTTAACGCGTGTTGGTAAGAATGGGTCAGTGGTTGTTATTTGTTTTGCTAAATGTCAGAAGACAGAAATAGAAAGCTCTCTTCTGAAAAGCAGAGTGATTAGCCAGCGTATATACGCCAACGTAAATGCCAGAAGTCTGTAAAGAGATCAGCATTCCTTGAAGGCTGCGTCGTATCCTGATCGTGAGAGAGAGAGACAGAGGAAAGGGAAAAGTCAGGGAGGCTAACCAGAGAAAAAGATCCGGTTTGCTACCCTACGTTGGAGCGAGAGGGGAGGGGGAGGTAAAGTGGTAACAAAGTAGACATAAAGAAGGAAAGGAGCATAGACACAATCACAATCGGTCACTGGTATGGTCACTGGCTCCTGATCGTGAGTGACGCCTTAAGGTAATGGATCTGCATGGACTACGGCGAAGCGATGTTGCTGCGAGGAGCACAGGCAACATGCTTGCAACTTTGTCCGAGTAGCCAGCCCTATGTAGCCTACAGTTTCCTCTCAGGAGAAAGGCGGGGGGGGGGGGGGGGGGGGATTTCAGGCGCTTGTTCGCCACGAAGTGCTTGTGCCTCATCTTTTATCGCTACCATATGCAGCGGCTCTCCAGGAACTTACATTCACTGGTATATGGGCTTGATTAAGAATCATAGCTGTCGATTTGTAGGTGACGCTATCTTACTGGTAGCCTTGGATAAAGGCAGGAGGTGGATTGAGGGGAGGGAGGAGGGAGTTTGTATAGGAAGGCTGTAGCCTTCGGCTTCATCTATCTCATGGCAGCATTCAGCCTTAACAGTCAATATCCCCCGCTGGCAAGTTAAATCCACCTTTTGCTAATTCCTCATCGACACCTGCATTTAATGCAGTAAAGTGAAATAAGATTAAGAGGTGAAGGGTAACTTCAGATTCTGGCACAATTACGCGAGTTCTAGCTCGTGGTGACCAGAGAGACGTCGAATCATGATTTCCTTTATTGATCTGCCATTCCAGCAGCCAATTAAAAAGTTGAGGAGACACCACCTCGGAAGTTGAAAGGAAATGCGCATCGCGATTACCTTCCATAGAAAACAACGCATCGTTTGTTGGTTATCCCTAACAATCATAATCGTAGAGTTTTCGACTTGATCACACCAGGCATTGCGTATCAAAAGCAAACCACACTTTTATTCCGTCGTTTAAGTAAGAGCCAGACGGAAAGCGCGATCCAGAGGCAACGATCATGCAAACCATTCTTTTGTCTCCGTTTACTGCGTTTCGTTTGCGTCCCCATTTCAGTGTCCGCTCGATGGAGCAGCGGATATGGAAGAGCGACATACAACGCCACGATACTCGACGCCCTTGTGCGAGGCGAAGAGAGAGAGAGAGAGAGAGAGAGAGAGCAAAGTCCTGCGACTGCAGGGCCGAACGAGGAAGCGTAGCCGTGCCATGCAAGTGTTCTCTGTGTATACGCTTCGGAGAGAAGATAGCAAGCACTGGACGCTGCCAAGGGGCCGAGAGTTAGAGCCCAAGCGTCGGCTCGCTACGGGCGGATATGGCCTCGGCTAGCGCAAACTGTCCTCTGTTTGTGGAGCAGTGCTATACGGTGTCGAGGTTTAGCGCGCTAGTCGGGGAAGTCGGTGCCGCGCTCCGAGGGGCAGGCAATGAGCAGCCGAGGATACGATGCGGGTGTCGCCAGTGGCGTCGCGTTCTGTGTTCCATGCGGGTGTCAAAAGCCGCAGAAGCGAAATAAACGCCCTTCTTGTGAACCAATTACTGATTCATCAGTAAAAGCGAAGTAAGCCTCTGGAACAGCTAAATATTTTGTTGTATAGCAAACATCAATCCTCACAAGTACACTTGGAAGTCTCGGGCAGGCACACACGGACAGTGAATTGTTTTGCTGCGCTATCGAGACACCATAAAATAGTGAACTGTAATTCGGATTTAACGTTAGATAGCGAGTAAAATGTAAACCCAGTGCGTGCGTAAAACATAATCAGATTTGGTTTTATAAGGCCCTTGACTACGAATGAGAGACGAACCAAATATAAGGACCGCCTGAAAAGTGTTGCATCGCTTCTTGGCTAAGCAGCAGACGTAATAAGCGAGAGAGGATTGAATGTGATCTCGGGATTGGAAGAGACTGCAAGACCAATTTTGCCATTGTAGGACACCTCACGCAGTGCGGATATTTACACATCAAAAGAACACACAAGTATCGCACCGGCGTTCATCGAATTTGTGCATGCGTACATGCTTGCACGCTTGAGCGTGCGTGACTGCGTGCGTGCGTGTGCGTCCGAACGGGTTCTTGTTTCCAGCGTTCCGGTTCTGCAGATCCCGCCTGCTAACGCCGCAGCCATATATTATAATTCGTTGTAGTAAATGATGTTAACCGAAGTCTTCTTGCATTGCATTAACATAACGGGAAGCGATCCGGCGGATTTCGACAAAACTGCATGGGCGCGGCGCACGATCGCTTTGTCTGGGACGCAGACGAGCGCGTGAAAGCTAAGTTCGTGTCAGTGCGGAGTAGCTGCCACATGCGTCAGCAGACGGCGAGTGTAGCAGAGACCAAGGCGATAAAAAAAAAAAAAGAAAAGAGAATCTTGCAGCCACTTGCTTGTTGAGAAACGAAGCTGCACCATCGTAATGTCGTACTGAGCACGCCGCTCGCATCGTCCGTTTGTTATTGCTTGCTTTAGGGCGCTTCGTGAACCGCACGAAGAAACCCCGATGCTCCGGAAACCAACGCCTACCAAGTAAACGCACCGTAACAAATTGAATTTCCGCATCTGCACGGCTCGGGAAACCAGCAATCGATTTCCGACCATCGCGAGAACTTGTCGGGTTCGTCTGTATTGCAGCTGCAAAATTAAACGTTAAGAGATGCAATTGCGAAGACGGATGTGAGGAACAGACCTGGCAGGAAAGTAAATAAGAAAAGTGAGAATAGATTATCGTGCCTAGTTTTGGTCAAGACTCGTTTTCAGTCTGATTAGATCAGCGAGTGCTATCTAGCGTAGTACAATCGTGCGGTGGTGTGCTCTTGTGAATTGCTTAGGTGAAGAAAAGTATCGTGCGGAAATGTTGCTCTAACTCCGCACCATTTAAATAGAGAATGTTCGGAGCATAGACTCTTGAAGGCGCCATTTTACATTTGCATATAGGTGTCACTGAACTTTGTGGTTACGTACCTAGAACGCTAAGAATATTTACACTGGTTCGACCAGGTGCCAGCAAACTATGAGGAAAGGAGGGTACCAGAAAGGATGCATACTCTATACTTAAGTGCACAGGTGATGATTGTGGCATTTAAAATGCAAGTTCTCAGAAGCTTGTCACAAAATATTTTTTATACAACGAAAACTTATTAGTGCACAGTTATTGATGTTGAATTTCAAATGAATATTCGCGGAAGGTTGCCGCCGAGTATATGTTATACAACGACAACTTGTGCTCGACAAATGTTCGCCCAAACCAGGGGATGTCGTAATCTCTTAGGAACGTAACAATCACAGCTTGGCTCCATGTTTAACGAACTCTTTCTGTTGTCGTTTTGAAGGCGTTGTTGTCGGTGCGATTTGTTTTCTCTGAGGTGTCATTCAAAATCAAGATAAATATCAATAAAAATCTATGTATCAATCGATGGCAATAAAAAAAACTGAGTGGGCCTGACATTTTGTAAATGGGTGAACACGTCAATCGGTGGACCAAGAAAACAAAGAAAGAAAGGAACTACAAGAAACTAGAAACGCGGCTCATTTAGAAGTGAATGGCGATAATGCAGAATGGCATCGCAGCGGGGTTTGAACAATCCGATCAAGCGCTTCTGAATAGCCGAATAGAAGGAAAAGTAGGAGGAGAGCAAGGAAATCTCTGCTTGTGCAAGGGCTATATTCTAACTCCTTACGAATGTGTCGCAAATAAAATCTGCGTAAATAGAAATCTCAAAGAAACATTTCGTGCCTTACCACTCCTGAACATTAGTTTCTGATATGCCCATACATTAAGAAGCCTATAAGGAGCCGCGCTAAAATTTATAGTATTCAAAATTCATCCAATGTCCTCTCGCTCTATCTTTTTCGCTTTATCCCAACAACCCACCGTGGTGGCTTAGCGGCTACGGTGTTGCGCTGCTAAGCACGGGGTCGCGCGGTCAAATCTCGGCCACGGCGGCCGCACTTAGATGGGGGAGAAATGCAACAATGCCCATGTGCCGTGCATTGGGATCACGTTAAAGGTTCCGGGGTGGTCGATATTAATTCGGATCCCGCACTACGGCGTGCCTCATAAGCAAATCGCAGTTCTGGCACGTAAAACACCAGGATCCCATGCCACCCCCCCTTTCCCCAACATGACTCGCGTCACGTAGCAGACGAAACGAAGCATGAACGTGACGCGACGCATAACTACAAGTCCGCCGACGGCGGCAACCTCTCCTTTAAATCCATCAAAAAAAAAAAAAAAAAAGCTCGAGGGCATTTGTACCAAGGGTAGAATTCGCGGCACCCTCCCTTCTACGCTCTTTTTGCGGCACCGTCAGATTCAACACCGCCGTTAACGTTAGGACAGCCATGCTGTGCAAGGCAGCTTCACTGAATGTGTAAAAGGGCTCTGGGAATTTCAGATATATCTTTCATAGGCGACGGTAAAGGTCTCGGCGCTACGATGGCTCTGCGCAGTGTCGAGACTTCACCGATGTGTTCCCAATAGGAGCACAGAGGCACCGACACTTGCAAAAGAGGAGACCAAGGACGTTGCCAACATAGCGCGGACGGGGGAAACTGCGCTGCGATCATTACGAATGCTGGTGAACGCCCCGCGCTGACGTGCGGCCTGGCGTTGGTTGACATCGACCTCACCGGGTGACGGGCTCGCGCCTGCGAGGTGTCAGAGTATGGAGGGACTGCGCTTACGCGCACAATGAATTCGTTAAATTCAAGGTGCTGCTACATCTATAGCCAGCCGATTTAACGACATCTCTCGCTTCACAGTAAATGTTTCATTACATGAAGCGCTTAGAGTGCCCTTCAAAAGAGCAACGCCGTCGATTTAACAAACTTTTATCACGCAGAGCATCGGCGTATACACTGAATTAGCTGTACACACTGTCCTGAGTAGCTAATGGAAGACAGCTGGGCACAGGAAAGGTTACGTTAAGAGGCAGTAAAAAGTTCACTTCAAGAGCTGTGCAATCTACGCCTACAGTAATTGATTTATGGTATCGCTGCGAAGAAATTGAATAAATTAATGCGGACATATAACTGCAGGTACTAAGCATAATAGCCATTTTGCTTAAGCAGTTTTCCTTTTCCCCCTCCCCAAGTGTAGGGTAGCCAGCTGGGCACGTCCTCGGTTAACCTCCCTACCTTTCCCTCTTCGTCCCCCCCCTCTCTTTCTATCTCTCTCTTTCTTTCTTTCTCTCTCTCTTTCTCTCTCCCTCTCTCTCTCGTGCTTATGCAGCGACCGAGCGTCAGTGCGCTCGAGTTTGTTAACTCGGAGCGAGAGAGAGAGAGAGAGAGAGAGAGAGAGAGAGAATGAAGAGGAAAGGCAGGGAGGTTAACCAGATATGAGTCTCCAGTTTGCTACCCTACACTGGGGATGGGGGATAGGGGTCAGAAAGATGACAGAGAGGAAAACGAAAAAAAAATAAAAAAAAAATAAAAAAGAGGAACGCGCACACATGGAGACACACACACAAAAGGCGTTCCAGTTAAAGTCGTTCACACAGGCAGGTAGATCGCAAGAAGCGCAAAAACGCTTGCACGGCCTCCTTCTGTGAAGGTAGGTCCTTTCGATGTTGTAGAAACACTGTGAAAAACGGTATGTGCTAGAGAGAATGGGAAATTTTCACCCCCTCCTTTCACCACTCCTCCTAAATCAAAGCCGGAGTAAATATGCCAGGAAACTAAAGCGCATTTACACGAGCGGTGACCTAAAAGCTGCTTATGTGTTAGATGGAAAAGAAACAAACATATAAAACCGAGAAGAATTTCGCACTTTCTTTACGAATACCCATTTCCAACCCTGAGTCCGTTGGGACCTATATTGGAGAGAGAGAGCGTCCAACGTCCCGGTGACAACAGAATATTGAACGCGAGCGTTTCGCCTGCGCATGGCTCCCAACAGGCTTAGAGAGCAGTAGCCGGCTATTTCTCCGGCTAGCTTGTTTGTTTGTTTGTTTATTTATTGATCGGCAGTGGCGCCACGCACTCTTGTGCCGCCGCTCTTTCGGAGTTCAGCCTGTTTACGTGCGATATAAGAGCCTTTATGGGCGCCGCTATTAAATGAGGTTCACGCAAAGGGCGAGCGGGCTTTGCCCCATTCTTAGGCTGGGTGCCAAAATGGCCTCTAAACCGCCGCTGCGTTCTATGAAGCCAATTTTCGCTTCCAACGCGACCAGTTCGCTTAAGACCCGTAACGAGAGCGGGCAAGTGAGATAGATTTATGTGTGTAAATAAGGCGAATAGCGAAAAAAATACAAAATGACCACGGAGCATTACACAGAAGCTTAAAAGAAAACTCGAAATATCACCAATTTTGGGAAGTTCAGGCGATAACACCGTTAAATGCAGACTTCGCGTACTCCCATATACGTCTCGACGAATTTGACGTCACGCTAGTAGGAGCCGCTCCGAAAATTTTCTGACATCTTTCTTTTTTTTTTGATAGAAATATATCCCTCTTCTTTGCTTCGAGAGCTATATTTTGTGACGTCGTCCAGTTTGCCAGTTTTGTTCGCATTTCATTCTTTTTTTACGATGTCGACACACGCGCTTGGAGCTCACCCTGTCAAAATGTTGACGGCCTATGAACCGGACCCAGCTGGCGGGGCAAGCTACTTTCGAGGCGCCTGCGCTGACTCTGACTGGAAAAGCAACAATTTTTGTTCTGCACGCTTTCCTCTGAGAAGCAGAACAACAGTTAGCTAGTGTTGAGTTTATCAGGGAAGGAATTTCTCGAAGTGGCTTGAAAGGTTTAGCGCAGGCGCAAGCACATTGCGCCTTTCGAAATCCTCATACGTTCAGCAATACAGGGGCAAATGCGCCTCTTATAGGCTTATTTTTGGCTACTTCCCATGAAATGCCACGCATAGACTGGGCAACAAAGTTAGAGGTACCGTGCTGAAATGTGGTAAGCGTGCGTTGGTGTTTTATTTCTTGAGAACTTTGCGCAGGGTTAACATCCCTGTCTTCTCTCTCTATTTCCTCCTTCTCCTCCTTGGGCCACAATTGCGCAATTGGGGCAGCTTGGTTTAAAGCGACTAGATTCCAGGTAGTCATCGGCAACAGAAAGCGAACCTATTCTTAAAGGGACACTAAAGCGGAACAATAAATCCGCTAAGACTAATGAAGCATTGTTTGAGAACCGTGCAGGTAGTTATTTAAAAAAAAATAGTTTGGTTATTAGATGAGAAAATGAAGGTCCAAGTATCAGTATTTGAATTTCGCGCCGAAACCCCAGCGCCAGTACGTCAGCGTGACGTCAGGGATTCCAAAGTGTGTTTTCGCATTTGGGCTGCGTTGGCTGAGGAAAGGTTCCCGAAACTCGCCGTGTTTATTATTTGGTTCCTTTAAAGCACAATGTGGTCAATCTGTACCGCTATATATAATTACTAGGCCCCAGAAGATCCCATCAAAATCCAAGACGTCACAGCCACCAGGTGCGGAACTTCAAGTATGCGTCGTCACCCGTATTTCGTTCTGCGCTTTTTCTGGCTTACAAAACGTCTTATCGTTGTAAGAGTGGTGTTTTTGGTTTTGTAGAACGGTAACTTACTGATGGCAGCGGTGGCGTAGAGGTAGAACACCCGCCTCGCGTGCAAGAGGTCCGTGGTTCGAATCCCGGTGCCGGCAATTTTCCACCAAATTAAAAAAAAAAAAAAATCCGCGTGTTGATAAAATTGCACAAACAGGCCTGGAGTGTGGCCTGATCCCGGTGACCAGAGCCGGTAACGCACTCCCTCACCAGAGCAGGATTGGCCACCCTGGTGCAGTACTTGGCCACAACCTCCTATGAACACAACAATCAAACCCCGGCCCTCAGTCCCCAGCAGCTGCAAAGCAACTGACCACGGTGGCGGTCAGACCCGCGACGCAGCAGAGGGTGCTAAGAATCACTGGCTCCGGACAGGCCGCCATTGGAATATGAACCTGGCAACGTTTAACGCTAGAACGTTATCTAGTGAGGCGAGTCTAGCAGTGCTATTGGAGGAATTAGAGGGTAGTAAATGGGATATAATAGGGCTCAGTGAAGTTAGGAGGCCAAAAGAAGCATATACAGTGCTAAATAGCGGGCACGTCCTGTGCTACCGGGGCTTAGAGGAGAGGAGAGAACTAGGAGTCGGATTCCTGGTTAATAAGAATATAGCAGGTAACATACAGGAATTCTATAGCATTAACGAGAGGGTAGCAGGTCTTGTTGTGAAACTTAATAAGAGGTACAAAATGAAGATTGTACAGGTCTACGCCCCTACATCCAATCATGAGGACCAGGAAGTCGAAAGCTTCTATGAAGACGTGGAATCGGCGATGGGTAGAGTGAAAACTAAATACACTATACTAATGGGCGACCTTAATGCCAAGGTAGGCAAGAAGCAGGCTGGAGACAAGGCAGTAGGGGAATATGGCATAGGCACTAGGAATAGCAGGGGAGAGTTATTAGTAGAGTTTGCGGAACAGAATAATATGAGGATAATGAATACCTTCTTCCGCAAGCGGGATAGCCGAAAGTGGACGTGGAGGAGCCCGAACGGCGAGACTAGAAATGAAATAGACTTCATACTCTGCGCTAACCCTGGCATCATACAAGATGTGGACGTGCTCGGCAAGGTGCGCTGCAGTGACCACAGGATGGTAAGAACTCGAATTAACCTAGACCTGAGGAGGGAACGGAAGAAACTGGTACATAAGAAGCCAATCAATGAGTTAGCGGTAAGAGGGAAAATAGAGGAATTCCAGATCAAGCTACAGAACAGGTATTCAGCTTTAACTCAGGAAGAGGACCTTAGTGTGGAAGCAATGAATGACAATCTTATGGGCATCATTAAGGAGTGTGCAATGGAAGTCGGTGGTAACTCCGTTAGGCAGGATACCAGCAAACTATCGCAGGAGACGAAAGATCTGATCAAGAAACGCCAATGTATGAAAGCATCTAACCCTACAGCTAGAATAGAACTGGCAGAACCTTCGAAGTTAATCAACAAGCGTAAGACAGCTGACATAAGGAAGTATAATATGGATAGAATTGAACATGCTCTCAGGAACGGAGGAAGCCTAAAAACAGTGAAGAAGAAACTAGGAATTGGCAAGAATCAGATGTATGCGTTAAGAGACAAAGCCGGCAATATCATTACTAATATGGATGAGATAGTTCAAGTGGCTGAGGAGTTCTATAGAGATTTATACAGTACCAGTGGCACCCACGACGATAATGGAAGAGAAAATAGTCTAGAGGAATTCGAAATCCCGAAGGTAACGCCGGAAGAAGTAAAGAAAGCCTTAGGAGATATACAAAGGGGGAAGGCAGCTGGGGAGGATCAGGTAACGGCAGATTTGTTGAAGGATGGTGGACAGATTGTTCTAGAGAAACTGGCCACCCTGTATACGCAATGCCTCATGACCTCGAGCGTACCGGAATCTTGGAAGAACGCTAACATAATCCTAATCCATAAGAAAGGGGACGCCAAAGACTTGAAAAATTATAGACCGATCAGCTTACTGTCCGTTGCCTACAAAGTATTTACTAAGGTAATTGCAAATAGAATCAGGAATACCTTAGACTTCTGTCAACCAAAGGACCAGGCAGGATTCCGTAAAGGCTACTCAACAATAGACCATATTCACACTATCAATCAAGTGATAGAGAAATGTGCAGAATATAACCAACCCTTATATATAGCTTTCATTGATTACGAGAAAGCGTTTGATTCAGTCGAAACCTCAGCAGTCATGGAGGCATTACGTAATCAGGGTGTAGATGAGCCATATGTAAAAATACTGGAAGATATCTATAGTGGCTCCACAGCCACCGTAGTCCTCCATAAAGCAAGCAACAAAATCCCAATAAAGAAAGGCGTAAGGCAGGGAGATACGATATCTCCAATGCTATTCACAGCGTGTTTACAGGAGGTATTCAGAGACCTGGATTGGGAAGAATTGGGGATAAAAGTTAATGGAGAATACCTCAGTAACTTGCGATTCGCTGATGATATTGTCTTGCTTAGTAACTCAGGGGACCAATTGCAATGCATGCTCACTGACCTGGAGAGGCAAAGCAGAAGAGTGGGTCTAAAAATTAATCTGCAGAAAACTAAAGTAATGCTTAACAGTCTCGGGAGAGAACAGCAATTCACAATAGGCAGCGAGGCACTGGAAGTCGTAAGGGAATACATCTACTTAGGGCAGGTAGTGACGGCGGATCCGGATCATGAGACGGAAATAATCAGAAGAATAAGAATGGGCTGGGGTGCGTTTGGCAGGCATTCCCAAATCATGAACAGCAGGTTGCCATTATCCCTCAAGAGAAAAGTATATAATACCTGTGTCTTACCAGTACGGGGCAGAAACCTACGGGGCAGAAACCTGGAGGCTTACGAAAAGGGTTCTACTCAAATTGAGGACGACACAACGAGCTATGGAAAGAAGAATGATAGGTGTAACGTTAAGGGATAAGAAGAGAGCAGATTGGGTGAGGGAACAAACGCGAGTTAAGGACATCTTAGTTGAAATCAAGAAAAAGAAATGGGCATGGGCCGGACATGTAATGAGGAGGGAAGATAACCGATGGTCATTAAGGGTTACGGACTGGATCCCAAGGGAAGGGAAGCGTAGCAGGGGGCGGCAGAAAGTTAGGTGGGCGGATGAGATTAAGAAGTTTGCAGGGACGGCATGGCCACAATTAGTACATGACCGGGGTTGTTGGAGAAGAATGGGAGAGGCCTTTGCCCTGCAGTGGGCGCAACCAGGCTGATGATGATGATGATGATGATGATGAACTTACTGATGCAGAAGAAATCATTTTCACTTTAGTGTCCCTTTAAGATGTAACTTAGTGGACGCAAAGTAAGAGATCAGTGTTCGGGATGAGTAGTCCTGCATAGTTATGTACGAAGTGAGGCACTTACGCTCAGCACACTGGGCTGAACGTGAACTGAGGCTGTGCATTTGGGCCTGCCATTCATTTAGTACAAGGGGAACCTATGCACAAATCACTGAGGAATGCAAAGTGTAAAGATCATTTAGTTTTTGGCGTGGACTGACGTTCATTCTAACCGTGTTCATTCTAACCGTGTTCTAACCGTGTTTTTTATTCTTATTCTGAACTTTATTTTTACTGCCGCATATAGATAAATGGAATAGCACAGACACTCCCTGCCTCAATCTCTTTCCCGGAAACACACGTGTAACAGCACAGACACTTCTATGTGGGTATAGAGTTAAAGTGAGGTCCGACTGAAGAGGCTGGACAGACGGACAATTCTGCATTGTGCCAGCAGTATCCATGTGTCAACTTGACAGCACAAAATCTTGAACCATGTAATAATGCTCATACGGGCTCGTATTATTACTCTCTGTGTGCGGTTGGAGCATAAGTTGTAAAAAGCTCTAGTACGGTAGAAAGCTTCTCAATATGTACCACTTCAGACCTCTGCGACAAGTACAAAAGCGGCTCTAATTTGCAACTGGGTGTCGCATTTAAAGAGATACTAAAGAGAGCCCCAAAAAAGTGGAAAAGCCAGTTAGGACTGGCAGAGTGTTCATGTAAACTGCCTTAATTTATCTGGAAGAAAACGTTGATCTTTTACACGAAGATACAATAACTTCAAGCTTCTCTTATTGAATTTGGCGCCTGTACTGCGCCGCTATTTTCGCTAACGTGTCGGCTTAGGTCTCGCCACATTTCGGCCAATCTCATGAATGAAAAGCTTCTAAAGCCTTCCAACTTGATTCTGCACGCACTTCCGTATTTAATGTCGCCTAATATTTCTTCATTACTAAAGAAATACCGAGCACCGAGCAGAGCTGTCACAATATATGTCGCCACGGTGCTGCTGCAAATTTCAGGCTAGCACACCCACCCGTCTCTTACGTTCGTGCATCTTTAGTTTTACTCAACCTCAGGGTACAGTTATACTTGTTCGTTCGCTATTTCAGAAGCATACTGTTATGGGGATGAAGACGACATAGCCGTTTTGTCGTCTCTCTAAGATGTGAAAGAAGTAGCGAGAGATCGCGCGGACTATACGACATCATGTCTCCTAACAATATTCTGCTGGTATGGCGCCAGTCGTACTGTTACAAGTTGTTACAACCCGCGAAATATTTTGCACGTCAAAAAGTTAACGTTTAAAGAGTATCTGCGGTAACTTTGTTTACAAAGAGAAATGTTAGAGCCATTTAGCATGAATAAGAAACGGAAACCCAAACCTTCGGCTGCAATGTAAGAGACAGAACTTTGTTGAAGTTTCATCGAAGCAGATATCTTTTTTTATTATTTCTTGAGATTGGTAGGGGTCCTTTATCCGTATCAAAATGGTGCACTCGCACTACTTGGCTATAAAAGCAGCCAAGTGCGCAGCAGTTTCCGATTTTCCGGCTCTTCGTATGCAGATCATAAGGGTTCCAGCTTTGGAATGGAGAGCCAACAAACCAGTTTTTCTTTGAAATATTCTTTTTTCCTTTCTCAATGCTGAGACAGCTATTCAAACGGGGACGTTGTTATAGCGATATGTAGAAAAAAAAATCTCCATCAGCTATACCCTGTGAACATCAACCTTGAAAGGATATGAGTTTTCTAACTCGGGAAAATAGCGTCAGTCACAATCCCCTCTTGCCTTCCCCAATGTACGACGCTATTGAGTCTCTCGACGCACAGCCGCTCTCATCGCATTTCGTCCCGAAGGGGTTTCGTTCCACGCCTTGCCTTCGAGCACGTGCATTCGTTCCAGTCATCATCCATAGGCGAAAGTGGCCGTCGGAATGCACCGGCAAAAGGAACCATTGATAGGGAAGTTCGCGCTGTAAATAAATGAGCTCTGTCCGAAGCAAGACACCCAAGGCACAAACAAGGTGCAATGATGACGTGCATACTTTGGCAGTGAAAGCAAGCGTATTCCATCATCAAGTACGTCTTAATGAAACAACAGCGAATACTTAGTTGAAGCAAGCTTATTGTATGATGAATGATGCAATGAATAATTAAGAGCGAACACTTAAAAGCGCGCGCTGAAAAGAAGAACTGAGCGCGCAGCAAATAAATATTTAGCGCGCAAGGGAGGACACTGAATTTAAGGAACGTACCGAAGCATGTGAAGCGCTCTGTCGTAAAGCTATTAAATGTACTATGAAAATCTGCGAGTCGTTTTTCCCAGGTGTCTCAGGTAGCTCGAGTATTACAGGGTAATATGTAAACCGCAATACAGAACCAACCCTCAACTGAGGCCTTAACAAACATGTGAGAAGCGTAGTGCGTACTAATACTGATGTGTTGGTTAAGATCATGCAGTATGGAATGTTTAGAGCATGTCAAGGACATGTATACATGTCACCGTATAGACATGTCAACATGTAGTCTTGACAAGAAGATGTCTATATGGCATTACATGGTTTGGGGGAAGCATGTCGCTTGAAGAGAGGTAGCACATCCAGGGATGTTTGAAAGCGACCATTGAAATGTTCTTTGTTAGCTCCGCCCATGCGTGTGATCGGATACGCTCACATGCAGGCAATAGAATGAGAAGTATGTGCTCAAATACGTACCATATAATCGCTTGTAGTAGCCGCACTTTTTAACCTGCGCGTGCAATTTTGAACGAAGTGCCAGCTCTATCTTTTGCCATTCACAATCCCACGCCAACTCCAGAAGCTAGTGTTCATTATAATATATTTTTTTCCGATTTGAACACGTTTTTCGACGAAAATATCGCACCAAGGTTAAGCGCGATTCGCTCTTTTCAGGTGGATTACCTGATCAGGCGGGAACTACTTGCACAACCAGTCTGATATTCCAAGTAACTAATTGAAAAACAACCCTAACTGACGGTAATATACTTTAGGGTAAATATCGCAGTGCGAGGATGAGTGTTATAAGTGGCAGAGTTTTGCCCGCTTTACCGAAATCATAAGCCGAACACCAGTTTTACGATATCTGTCCCTAAACTTGCACAAAGAAATGATGCATTGGCGTTTCAGTGAAGATGACTCTGGACTGCTAGAATGACGCTTTGGGAAGCTGTTAACTGCAGCGCCAATTTATTTTCTAGCACAAGTTAAGCGCGGATATTGTTTATGTCAAAAATGTAAGTAACCCCTAGGCGTGTTCGTATAGGCGCGATTCAGTTGCACGACCTTCGGCTACAAGGACTACACCTCAGACGGCTATTATCGGCGCCCTGTTTCCAGGCCACGACAACGACAGAAACATAAATCGCAGAGAGATCCAGTGGAAGAACACCTACCGAGCTAATAATTCAAAGAACAGTTGCTCCTGCAAGATGAAAATGGGCTTGGTCGGAAAAGAGTTGCGTTGTGTGGCAGGAAACAAATTGTTGAATGGAACATGAACGACTCCCGAAAACCGAGATACATTGGTCATTCAATATTTAAATGCACATTCTCGACTTTCTGTGAGTGCCTCTTGTCCGATGTGTCCGAGACGACCAATACCGGCCATTTGCAATTACTTTTTTTATTTACTTTTTGAGATAGCTCGTACAGCTGCTCTCGCATATAACGTTGCCGTTCAGTTTCGTGCCATCTCAGCTATATGTCTACCACTTTTATGAATCTAGCGTGCGGTTAATTTTATTCTAGCATAAGAGAGAATCATAGAATAGCACGAAAAGCGAATGGCACTTTCTTTTTTTTTTGCCCACGATGTTTTTTTTATCTATGTCGTAGGAGGCAGATGTTCGCAGCATGAGACAACGACGTCTGGTATTTTGGCACTGTCTGAATGGCGACGTCATGAAACTTAAATGCTACTGCCGCCCGCGTCATTGGGCGACGTACGTCTTACAGAAAAGGAGGAACAGCTGCCCCTTCCGCAGCGGCAGATTGAGTACGACGTACTCTAGGTGGGAAAAGTAAAGGCAGAGTAAAAACATTTAACAAACGGAAGAAAGCTATGAATGATTGAGTGTGGCTAACAAGCGGCACCCTGATACCGCATTGCACGTTTTACGATTTCCTCTTTATTTAGAAAATGGCTCAGTGGTTATGCTAGGCCGTTTATTTCATGCCCGTTACAAAGACATCACTTCTACTTTTAGGTAAGCGTTTGTATGACTTGGTTACCGTGAGTTTAACATACAGCTAACCATGTGACCCAGACCAAAGTCTAATGTTATGTAAACCCAGTAGTAGGCAACGATTGACTAGATGGATGATAAACCTTTGCTAGTTACTGAAATGATACAATGTTTCGGTCCTGCGATCAAGTTTATGGGTCTTTACGGTAATAAAAATGAAGCATACCAAAAATGCAGAAAAGCAACACTGTAATATTGAATTGCGTGGCCTCTACTTTTCCGAAAATCAAAAATAAAAGTAATAAAATGAAGAAAAAGAAAATCAGCAACGACTACGTCTGGGTAGCGGGAGTCGGCCCATCCATTTGTAACCATGATATCCAAGCGTAGTAAAGAAGGAAAAGAGGAAGTAAAGTGAACAAAGTAGGTGAGTAATTTTTATTTTTTGCGACATTGTAATTCAGCTTGGCACTAACGATCCTCGGAGTGAGGTAGCCGTTCCAGGGAAATGGGGTCAGCGTCGACGGTTAGCGCCCGTACAGAACTTAGTAGGCGAAATCGATGCTTAAAATTATAGAACGTAAATGCCATCGCCACGGTTAAGTAGCCACGTCCGAAATGTGTTCAAAAAGCCATTATCTGCGTTTTTACCAGTGTGATTCCACCAGCCGTAGAAATGGATTGTTATTCTCTTGCACTTTTTTCTGGCGTCTTCTTTCTCTTTCTTTTCGTTCCAGCTGAGTTTGTCCGTAGGTAGCTTTGGCAAATCTCTCACACTAATGGGCATTCCTTCCGAAGATAAAAGAAATGTTAGAAAGCAGTCCATAATGTAAGTGAAAATAGATTAGAACAATTCGTATCGAAGAAGCGCAACGAAGCTGAATTTAAGGTAACTTTTGTTTTCTTTGTGGATGGATACGTTGATTTAACATCCGCACGTCTCTCGTTCACAGCGTTCTAAGGCAAGACAGTGCAGCTGTGCAGCGCAGTGTAGTATGTGCAGTATAGTATGTTAAAAGCATGTCTCGCGGTACGCAAGAGCCGCGAATTAGTGGTAGTGAGTTTACCTCGAATCAGCGTACTTTCGAAATAAAGATAAGGCAAACGGAGCCACAGCAGCCGCATATCGATGGGGAAGAAATGCGAAAACACCCATGCACTTAGATTCCAGATGCAAGTTATAAAGAACCCCTGGTGTTCCAACTTATTGGGCAGTATCTCACTACGGCATGCTTCATAATGAAAACGTGATTTTGGACCATTAAACCCCATAACTTTATTTAAAGGCAAACTTCCTGTCTTAAAACAAAGCTAACGCCTTGAGTCGCGAATTATGATGGACTGTGGATAAATGTGTAACACTTACGTAATTGTATTCCCTGGCTTTGCAGAAGAAGGTCAACGCGGTGGTATTTTGCTTTGTACAGTTTCCAGTGAGTGCGCATAAGTAGGGAGTAATTAAATACTGATTAATTGAACAGCCAGTTGGTCATGCTTCTTAAAAAAATCACAGCCTCTCTTAAAATCTCACTTAAGAGGTGAGCGGCGAAAGCCTACTCTTCCTCCTCTTATCATTCGCCTCTTTCTCTTTGCCTCTTCTCTTTCCATTCTCTCTTTTGGTCATTAGTGCTCACTACTAAGCATCTTTAGTCATGTATAATCAATTGTGGTTATCACAAGCCGTCGTTAGACATGCTGGTCATTAGGCAGTCATTACAAGTCATTTAAGTCATTATTAGTCACTACTGGTCATTACTAAGCATATTAAGTCATTTCTAGTCATTTCTAATGAATTGTAGCCGTTACAAGTTGTCATTAGACATTAATAATTTCGTAGTCATTACAAGTAATTTCAGGCATTATTAGTCATTACTGCTCATTACTAAGTATATTTAGTAATTTGTAAACAATTGTGGTCACTATAGCCGTCGTTCGACATGTTGGTCATATCGTAGTCATCAGTAGTCATTACAAGTCATTTCAGTCATTATTAGTAATTACTGGTCATTACTAAGCATCTTTAGTAACTTTTAATCAATTGTGGCCATTCCAAGCCGTTTTTAGACATATTGGCCATGCCGGAGTCATTATCAGTCATTGCAAGTCATTAGTAGTCAGGTCTGCTGACACAAACTTCACCATGAGCCTAGAAAGGCTTTCGCCTTAGCCTTAAAAAAGAAATGCAACTCCGGCGCGGGACGCAGGCGAATAGTAACTATATATATATATATATATATATATATATATATATATATGTAATATATATAATATATATATATATATATATATATATATATTTATTTATTTATTTATTTATTTATTTCCTCAAAGGTCTCTGTTGAGACATTACATGAGGGAGTGGGGAGTTAGTGACAAAGATAGATACTACAAATTACAAAGGGATATTTTCGATGAGTCGCTTGAATGCAAGTGGGTCGATGATAGTGGCAACTTCGGCAGGCAGGCCATTCCAGTCTCGTGTTGTGCGCAGAAAAAATGATTGCTGAAAAGTAACGGTATGGGCTTGTGGGGGATATACTGAATTAGAGTGACTGGTGCGGGCAATGCGATGTGCTCTTTTTATGTACGGGTTGTCAAAAGGCAAGGAATGAAAGAATTTATGAAAAAGCTTAAGACGGGCTATTCTACGGCGTGAGGCTAGAGAGGGTAGGTTTATTTGGGCTTTTAGTGCCGAGATACTTGAATTGTATGAATAAGTTGACAGGATAAATCGTGTCGCGCGGTTCTGAACCGACTCGAGGGCTTTAATAAGGTTATTGTGGGGGGGGGTCAAAAATAGCTTCGGCATACTCAAGCGTGGGCCGCACGAAGGTTAGAAAAGCAAGTTGTTTAATAGAGGGAGGAGCGAGAAAAAGGGTACGGCGTAGATAACCTAGAGTACGATTAGCAGAGTTTATTATGTGGTTAACATGACAGGTCCAAGTTAAGTCACGCGAGATGTACACACCAAGATATTTGAATGAATCCGTCGTTGCAATCTGCGTGTTATTGATGCTATAATTAGGGATATCGTAATTACGACGACGATGAATAGACATTAACACGGTTTTAGCTACATTTAATGACATGAGCCAAGTGGTACACCAGTTTTGTATGCGCGATAGGTCATTTTGTAACGCCAAATGGTCGCTGGGGTTAGTAACTGCTCGGTAAACCACACAATCATCAGCGAAGAGTCGGATATGAGAAGAAATATTACAAGGTAGGTCATTGATGTATATTAAGAAAAGGAGGGGACCAAGTACGGTACCTTCAGGTACGCCTGAAAGCACGGGTGTGAAGGATGAAGAGTGTGAGTTAGCGTATACGAATTGCTCACGGTTAGTTAAAAACCCTCGAATCCAGCTTAGAACACAAGGATGAATGTTAAGACGCGATAACTTTATTAAGAGACGACCATGAGGGACCTTATCGAATGCTTTTTCGAAATCTAAAAATATTTTGTCAGTCGGGATGTTACGATCTAGGTTTAAATGTAAGTCGTGCAAGAAAAGAGCAAGTTGAGTGTCACAGGAATAATTTTTGCGGAAACCGTGTTGACTTGGGTGAAAAAAATTGACGGATGTTAGGAAGTTAGCAATATGCGAATATAAAATATGTTCCATTATTTTACAAGACACACTTGTTATGGAAATAGGGCGGTAGTTACTCGGTGATGATCGGCTTCCTTTCTTGAAGACTGGGATGACCTTGCCCACCTGCCAGTCATGTGGAATTGAAGCGCTGTTAAGTGATTCCTGGAATATGAGTGATAAAAACAGGCTACACACATGTTTAGTATTTTTTAGAACTTTGGCATTGATACCGTCTACTGCTGTAGATGACGAGTTCTTCAATGATTCAATTACTTTGACAATGCCGATGGGATCGAATGTGATATTTTGCATGAGCGGATATGCGAAGTATGGTGGATCGGGCAAGCCATCAAGTAATTCATTAGTAACGCGAGATGTATATACATATATATATATATATATATATATATATATATATATATATGCGTGTGTGTGTGTGTGTGTGTGTGTGTGTGTGTGTGCGCGTGTGCGTTTCCTTAAGTCCGCAAATGCCTACATCAAGGTGGTTGTTTGTTGCACTATTCAGCACACCGAAGTAACATGAAGCCACGGGCAGTAGGCAGCGCGTTCGATTTGGCCGAAAGTCAATAAGCTCGGCTTTTATTGCGACAGCAACTATATGGACACTCCGGGCATTTTTGCCGCCGCCGTCACCGCGAATCGTATAGTTTATGTGTAAGTGAAAGCGCGCGAGGCTAGCCGACGATCTCGGCTTCTGGCGCGCACGAAGGAAAAAAGCGGTGAGCGAACGCGCCGTCTTACGTCGCGCGACAGGCCGTGAGGGGGTGACGGGAGGGAGACGGGGAGGGGGGGGGGGGCGTCGTGCTCCGGCAGAAACTGCGTATTCCTCGACCGGATGCAATGGTAACTGACGATCGTGGGTTAATCTCGCGCGTCATATATGGAGGAAAGCGGGGAGATAGCAGGGGATGGAAGGGGAACGCCTACGATTCCGCCAACAAGTGCGTACTTGGCAGGGCGGCGCGCGGTCGAGCGCGCCGTATCTTGAGGGATCTGCAGACGGTTCACACCTTTGTGCGCGCTGCGTTCTCGCCGCTCTTGCGCAGAAGGGGGATAGACCTCACGAAGGTCACTTCGCTCTCTGCTGCTGCCGCGCTTGCTCACGCGAGCCTTTCGACAGCGAGTGTCCACACTCATCGAGTGTGATCTGTTCATGTTTGCTAGTGCACGCTGGCGCCATGCTGGCTAATTCAATTAGTAAGCGAATGTTTCCACGTCTATAGGGCCGATAAGACTATTATCCTTACTTCGTATAGCTGTCTACTAATTTGCTACCGTAACCGATGCTTAGCCTTTCGGGCGAAACTACGGCTTCTTTTTCTTGCTACCACTTGACAAAACTTGTAAAAACTATTCGCGTACACAGTGTTTAACCTGTTAATGGTAGGAGTATATGCACCACTGTCGGAACTACACATTAAACGAAATTGGTTTGGATGATAATAAAGTACAAGGGACCATAATCAAAGGTATTCGCTTACGTATAAGAGCATTTCCTCATTCATCGACCTTGGGTCGTCCGTGATACAGAACAATATCGGCGTGATAACACGACTACTGCCGCTGCCATGGTCAATTACAGACAGCAGACGCGTAAGAGAAGTTTTAAAGCGAAGCTTTCTTGGCATAACCTGTGAAGCATAGCATTGGCAGATAAATCCACAATTCAGGAGTGATCTAGCGGTAAATGCAAAAGATGCATTAGCGCAACGTTGCGCCTTCTTAACCATAATTTACAATATATATATATATATATATATATATATATATATATATATATATATATATATATATATATATATATATATATATATATATATATATATCAACATTTACCACCTGATCGCCTTCCCTCACTTCCCACATAAACAATTTTTCCACTTTGACACTCCTAATTATAACGCATTAACACATTCCATGTATTTACATGTTGCATGTGATGAAAATAAACACAATTGTACGCATTGAATTTAGTTGTATAATGTTTATTATAGGGATAGCAATTATATCGACACTTCATGCGCATTTATGCCGTCGCTCTCATCGTGATCTTCCGCATAAAGTCCAACGGCGATAACATCGTCGCCGCGCGCAGGATACTGTACGTGCGAGTGAAGCGTGCAAGTGTGAGCAGACGATGGAGGCTCAATTTTGCGCTCGCAAGGGAGGAAAGCGAGGAGGAAGTGCGCCGTCTTCTGTCGCACGCAAGGCACCGGGGAGAGGGGAGGTGGGGGAGGGGCATTTTACTCCGGCGGCTGCTGCGTATGGCGCGGCCACGTGGGCTCCATCTTGAAAGAGATCTGCGAGGGGGTCGAGTCGCTGAGTGCTGATAGCTTTGTGTGCGCTTTGTTTACGCCGCTTAGGTCGCGTTGAAGCGAGAGGCAGCACGAAGGTCAATTCGCTCGCTGCTGCTGCCGCGCTTCCTCACTCCAGTGTTTTGACAGCGAGTCTCCGCGGTCATCGACTGAGATGTGCTCCTGTTTGCTTCTGCGCACGTGGCACATTACTTGTTAATTGAGTTAGTAAGCGAATGTTTACGAGAAGCAACTGCGACGTTTTCCCCACTTTACTGAAGCTCCTCTTCACAGGGCTTCCAATGTTATACCTGTGCATTAATAATAATGATAATAATAATAATAATAATAATAATAATAATAATAATAATAATAATAATAATAATGACAACAATTTTTTCAATAGGTGCTCCGACTTGCAGTAACCTGACTTGAGCCAAGCCTTTCATCAAATGGCCAACAGCTTCGTATTATTCGCTGTGCTCTACAATAGGGTACATAAGATTATTCAGCCTCACTTCTTTTAAATGCCCTGTTAGATTACTCAGCTTTGAGTTTTACTGAGCAAATAGACTGAATGGGCATCAAGGGCTGTTTTTTATTGCTTAATATAGAAGATATATTTGGTCGTTTTCAGAGAAGTTGTCAGTAATTATAGGCAGCGTGACTCTATCTAAAGTCTATTTCATTACACCGCTGCGTAAGAGGATTCAAGGTGAGTTGACATGTCGACACATTGGCAAGGAAATACATGAAAAATGCAATATGAAATATCATAACATTCTTTTTGTTTTTACATGTTTTACAGGTTGGAGTGTATTTCTGGTGTTTGGGTTGGAATCTTCGATCGCCTATTTTAGTTTACCAGGATCTTATCATTTAATAAACAATACACCCCATTAATTTCACTGGCTAACTCATTCGTAATCGCTACATATGTGCTCATTTTCGGTAATTTTTTTTACACATTTTATTTCAAGGCGCAGTAGTAGCAACGTGTACAGCTGCTATACGTGCAGTATACGTTGCCTCACAATGACCAGGCTGTAAAATTATATCACCCGTGCTTTGAATGGATGTATTGCAGTAATAATTCCTCAGATAATCTTTGACAATTCTGATGTGAAACTTCCAAGAAGCACCTCGAGGAACGCGAAATAAAGTAAGAATTAACTATTTTAATTATAAGCACCCATCGCGAAAAAATCTGAAATATACAAAATATGCCCCTGGTTCCTCGGCCGCAACATTGCCAAGTCAGATCACGCAAAAATAGTTATTATGAAGATTTTAGCCCTAGTGTTCACCATGCTACGCAGCAAAGCATAACAAACGTGAGAACGGGTAAGTTACTATGGTACAGGGGGCTTTTGTTCTTATTCATTGCAGTGGGCACCTGGTTTATTTTTACTGTATTAATATTTGTCCAACACACTGAGAAAACTAGATGATCGTCCTCCGTGTGAACAGACAGTACTAGAGGACCGTGCCCACCGATCATCGGCTCAGAAGGCAGTGAAGACACTTGTGTGCTTTGTGAGAAGGTCTAGTTTGCTCGAGCCGCTTTAACTCAATTACTGTCCGTGCCCGCCTATATATTCCTTCTCTCTCCATTCTCTCTCTTCCCCTTCTCCCTTCTTCCAGCTTAGGGTAGCCATCCGGACTCTTGACTGGTTAACATCCCTGCCTTCCTTATATCCATCACGGCGTCCCCCTCCCCCCTCTCTCTCTTTCTCTAATTAGGCTCAAGAAGCAATGGCTGTTAGGTCACGGAGCACGCAGAACCCTCCTCGTAGTTGATTATTGCGTTCAATCAGCTCTTCTGCGAAAGAAAAGTGACCCAGTGCGCGTTCAACTGGCGCTGAAATCTCCCCATGCTTCATTGAGTTCTTGTACAGTTTTGTGCAGTAATGTGGAGTGTTGCAATATATTGTACAGTAAAGAATAAGGGCACTTGCACATGCGGTGTTCAAAATGTAAGAGATTAGACAGCTAGTCAAGCTCCGGTCAAAGGTCGGTCTGAAATGGACTACCTGCTGTTGTGTGAGTGAAAACCCATGGCGACAGGAAGGATTGCTTGCCCTAATTTGTACATGCGCTGTCGAAGCGCTGATGGATAAAAGCAGCCCGTGGTGGGGAAAATGAAGTTACACGTGATATTAGCCGAAGAGAACTATCTAAGTAACACGCACTTATGAAGGTCTACCGTTGTTTGAAACATCGTTAAACCGGCCTGCACGTCCGATATGAAAATCGACAACCTAAAAGAACCTTCTGTGTCCTCACAGCTGCTTGCTGTCATTTATAAGTTGTGTTGTCGAGTCCAACAAAGCGCACATTTTACGTCTTTTTATTGAAGGAGTGCTAGGAGCACTGCAGGCCAGTTTCGATGGCACCCCCAGTCGAAGTTTCACATTTGCAGACTATTTAATCTGCTAAGAACGATCAGATCTGACAAATAGTTAAAGTTAAGTCGTGATTTCAGACTCAGCGTGACGTTGCTGGTCGGAGAATTGCAAAGGAAATGTTTAACAACTTGTATAAATACTGTCGACCAAGTTTTTAGATTCCTATAGGCGCGGTAACGAAAGAGTTAAGGGCGCAATAGAAACCCACTTAACCGGACATAAGTGTCTTCAAATACCGATGCGAGGCATTGTACAGGAGGCGAGACCCATCGAAAAGAGCCGCACAAATTACCGAATTGCGTGGCGAGAAGTGCGCTTTCGCTAAAGCTGACACGCAAAGAGCCCTTGGCTCAACAGGGCTGCGCAACTCGGGCAAAGCGAAACATCGTTAACGCTCGGTAGCACGGAGGTGGGCTATCGCGAAGAAGTGCCTCGCACGCATATGCTGACGTCTGTGAAAGAAAACTGGGCTCCAACGAGCAGTATAACGGGGCAGTATAAACGGCGCTGCCATACGAGGCTCTGCGCGTGGGCTGCGAGACAGGGAAAGAAGGGAGAAAGAGGCTCGCAGCGCATGTAACAACGACACGGTCGTCCATCTTTTCGCACGGGCCGTCGTCCTGCTCACCCATGCAAAACAAAACTACTCCCACTTAACGGCCCGGGGTGCGTACGTTTCGGGCGAAGCCGTTGAGGGGTCCCGGCTGTAACAACATGTAGCGAAAAAATAATCGCTAAAGCTGGCGAAGGCTTGTATTGCGTGGGCTCATATCGAAAGCATGCGAGTAGATGCAATCAAAGCCAAGAAATGAAGGGGGTAAAAAAAATGCGTGAGGTTTAACAAGTTGGCGAAGACGAACGGCGAATAATACGCAGATCGGGAATATGAGCGTAGGCAAAACGAAATGCGCCAAGCAGTCCTAATCACCGCAGACTCCCATCGCTCGCGCTGAAGCACGCTTGCTTGCACACACACATGTGGCTCGCGCTTTGCTCGTGCCTTGGCGTAGCGCCTAATCACCGATCGTAATTGCCTTCATTAGGCTCACCCCTTTGCCCGGCGTCGTCTGAGGGCCCGCGAAGCCGCAACTCACGCCCTATTGATTGCGTGGCCAGAGAGCGCCCGTGCTACTGAACGGCGAGATGGGCAAGGAGAAGAGGAAGTAGAGAGTGAAAAAAAGAGTGCGTGAAAGAAGGGTTGTTGGCCAGAGGTGGTGGACGGAAGATCAGGAGCCGGCTGGTGGGAGGGCTCGGGGGGGGGGGGGGGGGCGAAGGAGGGGGGGTGATAAGGAATGTGTTGTGATGTAAAAGTAATACAGAGTATGTAAATTGATGCTTTTGCATTTACAGCGTGTTCAATTTTCCATACATGGACGCCCCAATCTTGAGTATGCTGCCGTTATAAATGCAAATGTTGTCCAGTCTTCCTATTTGTTGCAAAAAGGTATCGAGTCTCCTGCACTTTTGCTACATGCTGAGGTAAGGATGCACGGTGAATGGTTTCTAACTGCAGTTTTCGGTAGAAATCAGTAAATTGGAATCGTTATCTTATGTCCTTTTTCCCCCTTTCTAAATATCCGTTTTTCTTTTTACACGAGAAATTAACCCCAATTGGAGGGCTCTATCTTATATTCTGCGCTAACCATATTGCTATATGCTACGTGCTACGTGTTATTCGATAAGGGACAGAATTTAAAGACTATTTTGAATATTTATTTTAATCATGTTCAAAACTTTATTAGTCCATTGTATTAAAAAGTTCTACAATTTTGTCATCCTTACTTATTGCTGCCAATAAAGCCTTGAACATCAATTGCTTAGGATTACTTTCTTTCGACTGCGTTAGCAGGTGATGCCGAATTTGGCAACATACCTTCCGCGTCCATGTGCGTTCGTCCAGATAGCCTGTACAACTTGCTAAATAATTATAAGACTGGTGCTATACGGCTAGAGTAATATAGACACCAAGCCAAATAAATTACTGGAAAAATAATAGTGTGCATGCCCTACAACCAAAAATTGCTTTCCTAAATGAGTTGAGCTAATAAATCAAAGCTGATAATTACCAAATCAACAAACATTGCCAAGTCATCGGGCGTTCGTGTCCCATACAAGTGTTTTTCTGTATGTAGAAATGAGATCGTGATGGCGGAAGGCAGGGACGTTAACCAGATGGCAAAAATTCGGTTTGCTACCCTGTAATAGAGGAAGGGCAAGGGTGACAGAAATATGTAAAGCAAAGCAGAGAAGGGAAGCACATGCACATAGAGAGAGAGAGAGAGAGAGAGAGAGAGAGAGAGAGAGAACAGAAAAAGAAAGACAAAGAGATAAGTATCTGCATATATAGGAAAAAAACTCCGTCTACAGCTAGCATCATGCACGCATGGTGCGCTGCAAGTACTGAAAAGCGCCTTGCACAATTGATAGTGACGATGAATTTGGTGTATTGTGGCGCAAGGCCCAAGTAGGGCCAAAGAGCGCCAAGCTAGTGCTAATGAGTGGGCAATGTAGCGATTCAGTACGAGGTAGACGTCACTTGGCTGTATAGGGGCCTAAAGAACAGTCGTTGTATAAGTGCGCAAAATGTACACGTAATAAAAACGTGGCAATGACTAATGGAGTGTCCCATGAACGCAAAATTGACGCTACGGATGGATGATATGACAAATTGAAATATGTCAGGGGTGAAAATTAGTGAGCAGCACTACTGACTTAACAAAGTCCTTGAAACTGTTACAAATGCCCTTATGTCAACGTGTGTGTAGGGTGGCCAGGCCCTCTCACGGTGTTTAAACAGCCTGTACTCCTGGTCTCCCGAAACATTGTTGCAAATAAACAGAAATTCAATTCAATTCAATTCGAACTCAAAGGCGTGCAGGCAGGTGCATAACAAAAGATAAAGAAAGAAAAAACTATCACAGCAGCATCCTCTGACAAGAGGGTGTGCCACAAATTTCTTGGGTTAATAATATGAAGCACAACGCCATTCAGGAAACTTACAGCTGCCATGGTGTTAAAAAGCGGTTCTGCACATAATGCGGATGGAGAGGGATATGATAGTGGTATGCTAGAGAAAAATGTTTCTTTCTCTCTGCTACGGTTGCCGACACTCCAGGAGGATGTGGAGGACGGTCAGCCTCTCACCCTATCTACGGCAGGTTGGAGGATCATTTTAAGTAAGTAGAAAATTATGGGTGCCATAGGCGAGTCCTATCCTGAGTCAACAGAATAGGACATCAGTTCATCGTGTTTTGATTGTCGAGGGCCAGAAACCTATCTGTTGCTTATTCGCGGCAAGCTTATTATTTGTTTCAGAGTCTCACAAGCGTTGCCAGTGGTTTCTCAGTTTCTTTCGTAAGAAAGGCTTCGGATTTGTGGCAGGGACAGCAGCAGTATGATTATTAGCTTGCGATGTAATTGAAGTGGTCATTTGGTCTGCTAGCACATTACCCTCGACGCCTCTATGGTCAAGCACCCAGCATATAATGACATGCTAGTTAGACACTTACACTATGCACAGAGCGGAATAAAGCTCAATGAGTACAGGGTTTTTGTGTTTACAGAGATACATTACGGCTTTTACGGCACCTAGGGAGTGTATAAATACAATTGTTTATTGATGTTTAGATTTAGTTGTATGCTTCACAGCCGACAATAGTGCACAGGCCTCAGCCGTAAGGATACTTGTTTCCGGGTGCACTACATCGGATTCCCAGAACGATAGACTGGCTACTGCATAAGCTACCCCCGCGTGTGTCTTCGAAGCTCGGGTGTAAAACTCTGTGCACGAGTACTTGGAATGGAGTTATAGGAAATTCATTATAATATTTGCCTCTGGAGCGTGCCCAGTCACCTCTACAAACAATGTATCACATTCTACGAGTTGCCACAGCCATGGTGGCAATGGCCTCGCTGGGGTCATCATATATACTACGTTCAAGGAGTGAAGCAGCCTCGCCAAATACTCTTACACGCAGTGAGAAGGGTTCCCTCGCTGCTCGTCGATCGCTAAACCTTGTAGTACACGTTGTGTCATTTTTAATTAATTTTAGTTAATTGACACCACGAGTAAGAACGAGTCAAGAACTCGCGAGCCTTGCAGAGGCCACACCGCCGACTGAAAAACGTACACTGTCTGTCAGTATGAAAGGAAATATCTGATTTGTGTTTCAATTTCGGAAACTTCGGTTGTGTGTGCTCGTAGTCAGGAAGAGTTCCATGAGTTGGATCCTTCACCAAGAGAACGCGACGAATAGCAACAAATGAGGTACCGACTCGCACGTTTGCGAAAATTGCTCTTTGAGCGCAAACGAAGTCTTCCACTTCGTACTGGCGGAAAGTGTGCATTACAGTACGGAACCCGTAGTACCGGTGCGATTTCTAGCGTGAGCGCAGCTTGACGGAAACAGATTTTAGTTCGTAGGGATTTCTGTTTTCCAGGAAGCAGCCGCAGGCTGGAAAGCCCACGCTGTTAGGTATGGCCGGACGCCAAGGGCCCCGTGGGTGCTACGTCATCCCCTTCCCCACTCATGGTCGGGGCCCGTGGGTGCTGCGTCATCCCCACGGTACCGGAGAGGTCACTCACCCGACGCTCTCCCCGGATTCGTCGAAGAGAGACGCACTCACCCGACGCACTCACCGGATTCGTCGAAAAGAGGTTCGACTTCTCCTTCCAGTGCCTGGTATTGCAGGAGGAGGGGCCTTCTCTCTGTGCCTGTCACGTGTCATCGACGAAAGCAAGATCCCGCCCACACGATTGTAGAGAGCCTATTTAAGGGGCTCCGAAATGTACTATATACTTCATACTTGATACTTCATTCTCTTCTTATTTTCTTTCAACTACCTTTGAATAAACAGTGCAAGTTTCGCACTAGCAAGTCGTCGTCTCGCCCTTGCTCGGTCGCCATGGTCTACCGGATGCCCACAGCCCGCCGACAACGCCACGCTACCCAATAAGTAATGTCGGCGGAGCTTCGAGAGACAGGTAACTTGCAGTGGGATCGCCTACAAATGAAACAAACTGGTTGCTAACGGAGGGACCGCCCTGAGGTGCAACAACGCGTCGTCGGAGACTCGCCGCAGTGACGATGTTGCAAGGAAAAATGATAGACTGGGTGCCGCAAGAGGTTGCATAAACGTCATGAACGCGTAAAATGGGGCCGTCGCTACGGCGCACAACGTTACCAAGAGATTCGAGTAAGTCTTTACATAATTTGCAAAAATTGTGGGAGGAACATTGGGGATCCTGTAGAATGTGTGCATAAAGAATTACACGAGCTTTGCCTCATTTTGGCGAACAGTCGGAAAAGAATGGGGAAAGTTTCAGCATGGGGGGATTACGACAGGGTCAGGAATATGCGAAACACAATGGGTAATAAAGAGGGTGAACAGTCTGAGTTAGTAGCGTGGTGTTTGTCCGAGCACAACATTAAGTGCCGACGCAGTAATATTTGGCGCGTCTTACCGCGAATGTTACTGCGGTACGTAAGGATTTTCTGCTGTGATAGTAATACTGACTGAACGCATAGTGTGCCAAAATCAAAAATTTATAGTCATTTTTTAATGCTTGAGAGAATCGCTTAAGATAAACACATTTTCGCAATAAGGCACGCTCTTTGGTGTGTGAAAAGTAATAAAAATTGAGGTTTGGTTAAGTTTTATGTCACGCAGTTGAATGGGAGCTGTTGTGAGACGCAGAGACGGACATTGGCATAGGACACCTAGTTTCGAAGCGAAATGGGGGCAGCCAGTTGGAGGAGAATTTCGAATATGCATGTAAGGCCTCGGGGCCACCTCAACTTTCAGTCTGTGGTCACCATTTGACGTCAAGCAACAATTTGTATTTTGCATTCATTGGTGCTAAGGTTTTATTTTTTTTACTTTACGTGATAAAAAGCTGTTGGAGCACAGATTCGGCGTCGGCTACTTTTTGTCTGAGAATGAGTTGGTCTTTTAGACATATATGCTCCCCCACACAACTGTGCATAACTCTGATAGTCTTGTACGTGTAACAGACATATAATATATAGTGTACATATAGAGCATCCACGTACATCTTTGCCATACCTTTGTTGATGTCCCTAAGCCGCTTTATACCAGTGGCATTCATCATACGTGACCGCCCCAGAGATCGCGCGTAAGGGTTTCAATAACGTTCACTCAATGTAACACACGCAGAAAGACACAGAAAAAAGAAAAACTATTCGCAATTTACACGTACAGAGCGCGAATCCTACGCCTAATTGGCATAACATTACGTCAAGCCCAAAAGTCGCAAAATGTCAGAATGGCGTCTGCAAACCTTCAACATGATTTCAACGTAACTCCTTCGCCGGACTCTACGCCTGCAAGAAGTGGATAATATAGTGGTACAATAGAGCTTTATCAGACGTTTCGGTCACCACAAATCGAATGCATTAGCGTTAAAATGGCGCTGCATAGTTCACAACCCTTTAAGAGCTTCTTTGACCAGGAATGCTTTGGCCCTGTTTCCTTTCTCTTGTTTCTTCAAGGCACCGGAAACGCGCAAACGAAATTGTGCGATTTACCGTTTGCTTCTGTGGACGAGTCGAACTTCCTACCAGAGGCGCGTGTTCTAAAGCTTCTTATCGGACAGTTTTCAGCGCCATAAAAATGTTTAAGCACACGTGAGGCACACGATTGGTCGCAGAACCATCCGTCTGCAAGACGCCACACCAGCCAGACGAATACTGTACTCGTTTGTATCGTGCTTGAAAAGTGCGAACGTTTCCAGGTGAGAACGCCACCGCCCGAGGCCACGTAGACTCACACGGCGCGCTCCGAAGCTGAACGATGACTGTGCACCATGCTGCTTCGGACTGCCGGAGATCACTCAACGGTCGATCTCGGCCTGGTCAGTGCTGACTCGGCAAAAAAAAAAAAAAAGAAAAGAAATGTTCTCCAAATAACGCGCCATAAGATGAGGCTGATTGCGCAACATAACGTTTCACCTCGTTGCCTTGCACTTTTCCCCCCACTAGTCTGCACCGGAAAACAAGCCGGCAGCGAGAACATTTCCTGGCGGCCAGGGAAATAGTAAGAACGAAAAAAAAAAAAGATGATACGAGACGCGCAAGGGCAGACTCCGCTTGCTAAGCAGACTGCTGGCCCAGGTGTCTTGTAATGGTATAATGCTAGCCTTTACACCATGAGGCGCCTCCTTTGCAGCTGGCTAAATACGTGCAACATTCAGGGGCGACACATTCCTACAGTTTACCCATACAGCCTCTTGCAATATTACCTAGAGAGAAATCTGCTGTCAGCGTCTATGCGAATTTCCTAACCGACGCTGTGCCACCATGGGATTGCCGGCATGCGAGTTTGCGAGACTCGTCTTAAACATGGCTTAGAACAGCCATTTCCACACAAATCATGCTTCATGAGAATGAAATCTTCATATAAAGTATGTTTTTTTCTTGGCCCGCAATACATCTTTCGTCGTTGTTTATTCACATTTACTAGAACTAGTGAAGGAAACAAAAACAAACTATCGAAACTGATATGCACTACAAGCGCAGACTGTACTTTTTCTTATAACTTGAGCGACCTACAACTTCCAACATGACTGTACAGCCCAACACTATTTCTCGAGGCTCGATGAATGATCGTTTTACGTAGAAGTTCAGAAAATTTGGCGGTCTGCGCATTGTTTTTGAAAAGAACGAGCCATTGTGAGACGGAACACTGCTAGCCGTTGACTTCTTGTAGAACCGCCAGAAACGTCTTACAGGTACTGATCTGAAGCTTCCACATCCCGACACACCCATGCATGCAACAGCCCGCAGCGTCGGTTTTCTTTCTAGATAATTATTAGAAACTTGACGTTTTCAACGCAAGACTTTGCATGGTTTTACTAATCGGGGCCGCACGCATGAACGCGTTGTGCTTCGTCTGTAGCGGTGAGCTAGCTAACTGTGACAGCGAACTTAAGTCGGCAGTAAATGCCCCTGACCAAGCATATTTTGTCTTGTAATCAACTTGACATGTTCAACACTTGGCTTACAGAACGTATTTTACCACTCTATTCGAAGTGCAAGCACCCCCTCCATGCTATCTACTTATATAGACTGCATAAAGGCGCGTCTCTAGACTATAAGCGTAAATCTGACAGTAATATATCTAATAGTAGGACAGCGATACAGTTACGCTAGTAATAAAATAGTGAGACAGACAAAGCAGGAAGGCATCGGACTGTCTCTCGATCATGTATGGGCATGCGTGTTTAAGCTTTCAATAAGAAATTGTCCGTAGTATCAGTAGCGGTGTATAGGACAATCATAAAACATTTCAATAGGAAGCATGAAAGTTTTTAAATGCCTCATACACATTCTATAAACGCTATAACATCTTTGTATGAGGCAAACAGGAGCTCATATAATTTCGCAACACTGCACAACTACACTAAGACGGAGCATAGTTGGGCGATAAAGGGATTCGTAGACAACGCGAGAATGGCCCAATTCGGATCGCGCACTGCTGTAACCAGCGCCGAGCTTGGCCAGCTAACCAGAACGAGACGATAGGAGATCATTTACGCCGTTAGTTAGCGTGTCGGTTTTATCGCAGCGTCGGAACAAGCCTTTCTCGCCTAACCTATTGCGGCGCCGAACTTTCTCTCTTTCTTCGCGTGAGAAGAATAAAGGGATGTCCACTCCAGTGGCAGCTAATTACTGAGTAATTGGGAAAGACCTCCTAAAGAAGGCATCGCATGGGCTCAGCGAACGGCTGTATGTGGATTCCGTTATTCGGTAATTGTATTCGACCTAGTTTAAGGAAGGCCTTGCGTTAAGATAAATACTTATCGTTCACTTAGCGACAGCCGCAGTTCTTTGGTGTTCTTTCTTTGGTGTTCATTTTCATAGATTACAAAAATGTCCATTCGCACAGCGTGAAATATTTGCATTTTATTTAAAATTCCATCATTAAAACTCTGTGAGAGGCCCTCCCGGCATGCATCATTCATCTGGAACCTGGAGCAGTTGAGCTTTTCTTTCAAGACCGAAAAGATGAAGAACCATGAAGCCTATCAAGATCTATGTAGCTAAAACTGCATTTGTCTTCGGCAGTCTATACATTCGAAAAGCGCTCATACTATGCAGAGAAGCCATGCGACACCAGATACAGGTTGAATAAATCCAAATAGCTAATTACTCGCGGACACACGAGACTATCATCATCCACGAAGTCGAAAGCTAGTAGGTCATGAACGAGGGCTCCTTTAAATGTTTCGAGGCTGGTGTAAGTCCGCACTGTGGTATTAAGTGTAACGTGAGCAGGGCTATCGTGTTTACACACCATCCGAGCACGTTGCCTTGCGTCTGCCACTTTTAGATTAAAATTACCCTATAGTATTAGGTCCAACTGCATGTTGACTGGGGTTCACCTTTATAGGCGACAAGGAAACGTCGCCCGATCTCCACACGCTTTGATCGGCCGACATGAGAAACCTGCTTCATATGATGCCATCGCTGACTAGCTTAGGGAACGCTCATCACTCATCAACCAATAAAGCCCAGATTCTGACAATTGTGTAAGCTACTGGGTGTCTCTCTCTAAACACAAAAATAAATGTGAATGACAAAGAGATTACTTTCTGTAAAAATCAACGACTTCGTATACCACGTGCGGTCGACCTCATAGGCTTTATTATTAGGCACGCAGCCACATGATGTCATGCGCGTCGTTACAGGGCATCCCAGGCATCCATGCCTACAGGAACTGCGTAGATGTGCAAGCCTGAATAACCTTATGGACACAACTGAAGCCCGGCGCACAATTGATGAATCCCGAGTGCATCATATTCCACAGGGCTGCAAGTTACTGCAATTCTTGGGCTAGCATGTCTCTGAACTAGAGGCTACACGCATACCACCGCTCGTAGCCCCTGGGGAAAACAGCTTACTGGCTGATCCACGCCTCATTTCCTGCCGTACGAGTCCACATCAAACAGAAAAGTGTCAGGCCTTCGTTCGACGTCACGATTAAAGTACAGCGGCCTACGCCGACCCGGCCGCTAACATCCTCGCGTATGCGATGAGCGCCTCAGACAGCATATGTCACTCAATGTGGACGTACCGACACTCAGAAGCTATCAGGAACTCTGACACCTACTTGTGAGAATAGCGCAGTTGTCTTATACGCACTGCAAATATACACATCCAGGCTAGGCGAACAGCCCACTGCCGGGTTTCACGTGTACGCCGACAAGCACGAAGCACACTCAAACTACCGACACACAAGTTCATCGACTGAAACAGCTAGAAACCGCAACGCAACAACATGCCAACATCCCTGTCCGCTGGATACTTGGTCACGCAGACATAGAGGGACATGACTCAGCCAAATCCGCTTAACAGGAGACAAGCACTATCCCCAGTGAGAGTGTTACGCGTCTGCCACAGTCCCAACAGGTTCACAGTATGACCCAGATGACTTCCGATGGGTTTTTGCCCCACGAGTGGAGACATATGTGGCGAGGACGCGTACCAAATAACTACCATCCGATCCCTCCAAGTCTTCTCAGTCGCGAGATGGTTGTTCATGGGATTCAATCTGGTGGTTGGTACACGCCGCCAGATCATCATCATCATCATCATATTTTAACGTCCACTGCAGGACGAAGACCTCTCACAGCGATCCCCAAATATCCTTGTCTTGAGCTAGCTGATTCCAACTTTCGCCTGCAAATTTTCTAGTTTCATCAGCTTACCTAATTTTCTGCCGTCCTCGACTCCGCTTCCCTCTTCTTGGCATGCATTCCGTAACTCTAACGGTCCACCGGTTATCTGCTCTGCACATTAGATGGCTCCTCCAGCTCCATTTTTATTATCCTAATGTCAACTAGAATATCGGCTACACCTGTTTGCTCTACGAACACGCCAGACATAGTAACTAAAATTCCAGCTTGTGGCACCTCGGTGACGCAGCAACTTCAGCCACCGCTGGGGTTGAACTGCAAGTGTCCAACGAAAAACCAAATTTACGACGCTGCTAAGCAACTACACCGGAACCACCAATTACGGAGCGACGCCGTACGTTGCCTGACACTAATGCCAACCTGGCTATGCCAGTGGACACTCCTGGATGGTTGTGACTCGTTACGTGGTCTTGGGAGGCGAGACTCTCCGAACTGGACCTGGGAAGCCAACTGGCGACTCTCGACCAGGCCCGGCGAGCCGCGATCGCCAGTGGAGCCCTGTCAGAGGGAACCACCCAGGAATAAACCGCGCAATGGTTTCTGCAATAATAAAGTTCCTCCTCCTCCTCCTCCTCCTCCTCCTGGAGGGTTTGACGGAATATTGAAAAAAAGTTTTGAAATTCGTGTTATATTCAGGTAGCAGGACTTCAAGCCTATATCTAACAGCTACGTTCTAAGTGGCTGTCATTCAAGCGAGAGCTGCTATGTTGATTCAGCGTCCTACCGCATTCATCGCCTACCCCAGCTCTACATTTATAAACTTTTACTTTATTTTGGTTTCAATAAAGACTTTTGAAAATCCTTCCTACCCTCTGTTACCTCCCATGTGGCGCATAAGCCACAGTGCCAGGTGCACCTCTATACTCTGAAAAGTCAAGGCTTGGATCTAAAACTAAATATTCGCTAAATGTGGCGTGCCTTGAAAATGATAAGAAGGGAACATTTGTAGCGCAAGCACGTCCCCATGAACTTTGTCAGCGCCTTGCACTGGCCGCCACCTAGGCTAAGTGCTATAGCTATGACAACCCTGTAGTTATGTTGCTTGGCGTCATGGTGCGTCGTCATGCGAAACTTAACCAGTGGCGTTTGAAAAAGTGTGATATCCAATTTTTGATGGAATTAGGAATATTTGCCTAATTCAGGCATTACTCTGGTCGTGCCGCCATTGTCGTACCAACTAGGCCGACCCAGTCGCCCAACTTGTCTCATAGCTCGAGTCACTAGGCGTGCTTTCGTGGTCGTGGTGTCATCGTGGTGTCGTTGCATCGTCACCATTCCAGCTTTGTCATCCGACTCTCGTGACGCCGTCGTTGTCATACAGTCGTCATGCATTCAGCGTCATACCGTCATTATGAGACCATCGTGGTCATCCCATCTTCGTCGCTTCAGCCTCGCCATTCGGCTCTCGTCCTGCCGTCGTCGCTCCGCCGTCGCCTTCACAGTCTTCATGACACGTCGTCGTCGAGCCGTTGGCGTCATAAACTCGTCCTCACCCCCCACAGTTCTCATACCATCATGTTATTGTCATCATGCATTTGTTGTCGTACCGTCGTCGTGATGCCTTGTGGTCATTTTGTCCTCATCATTCTAACTATGCCATCTGACTGTCGTCAAGCCGTCGTCGTCGCGCCATCATCGTCAAGCAGCCGTCGTCATACCACTATCAGGATGCGTCGTCGCGACGCTGTCGTTTTATGACTGTGCTCACTCATAATCTCAATGTAATCCCAATGTTGTTGTAGCTTCGTCATCATATCGCCTTCGTCGCTCGATCGATTTCATTCCTTCTTCGTCATTGTGTTGTAATCATGCTGTCGTCCTTCAATCGGGATTGTGCCGCCGTTGTCATGCAGTCATCGTCAGTGAGTCGTCGTCATCCGATTTTCTTCATGTTGTCATGCCCGTGAGTGACCGTGGCAAGCTAGTGCCATAGAAAGGTGAGTGAATGTCACATGCAACGGAAGCAATGTAAGGCGCAGTAGGACCGCTCTACAGTTTAAATTACCGTAACTTGAGCAGTGTAGCGTATCGCTACATTGCTTGAATGCTGCTCGCATAACCGTCGACAGTCATCACGAGATGGGCTCTGCCGTATATATTTTTAATTATTGCTTTCACCATTGTTCTATTGCTTACTATTTGTATTGTTAGCGTGTCCAAGTGTGTAGTTGGTACAACGGCCTCTCATTCTTCTCTTGGATTTTGCCCCTCTATGACCACTGTTTGCGCTAGATCAGTTCACGAAGTACCCCTACAGGTGGAAATCCAAAAGATATGGACGTAAATGCTTTCGCGCTTAGTCAAAACGCTTGCTAATGGCCAATGCACTCGTATAGGCGCTTTTTATTCATTTGACGCAGTGACCGATCCGTGGCAATTATTTCTAAGCTAAGAATATTTCGGTGACTTACTCAGTGTTGAAGAGCTGGTAGCGTTTCAGCACACCCAGTGCGACTGAATATACCCCATTAGTGACCCTACTTCACATATTTCACGTAGCCAAGCGTGTTCAATAGGTGACGTCTGGGCACGCACATGATCTAGAAACAAGGTTTCTAAATCTATCCCTCGATCTTCTCAGTCATCGAAGAGGATAGCGTCAATACGGAGAGAGGTGCTTACATGAAGGATCCAACGACAACCACGGTCCCAAGCAAAGTATTATCGCCTCCGGCGCCGCTAGACAACAGAGGGTACGTCTGAGACTGTGCAAATTGCCGAATATTGCCTGTTGCTAAGGTGTGGCCCAGCGGGCTCCACGACGCCCACAACAATAACCTCTCGCCGACCGCTGGATGCGGCTGCTACGTCGACGTTTGCTCGGCGACCGACGACAGCAACATACAAAAAAAAAATGCGAGCAATGGATCTACGTCTTCTTCCCAAAGTAAACGCAACGTTGAGCTCCCCACTCTGGCACGCTCACCTTCTTTTTTTTTTTTTTTGCCTATTCGCGCACCTACGTTCATACGACGAGCTTTCTTTTTGTTTCTCTTCTTACTCTTAATCGTTTTCCTTAGGGCTATCACGGCTTCTGCAAGAAGATCTCGGACGTCTCGAGCGTGGAACTGCCTCAGGCGGGTTTTCTCCATCTCTCCCAGCAATCGAATGGAGCCCCACAGATGGTCCCCGTCTGGCCGTGCTTTAGCTGACTGGAAATTTTCTTTGTCCGCGTTTTCGTTCCGGTGCCTCGGTTTATTTGCTCACGTCAAGTTCACCTCGCAGAAAAGTACTCTCAAGGTGCTAGTCTAACACCTTTTTTTTCTGCTCATCATTTATCGGATTTCAGTTCCGTCTTCAAAAGATCTCTTTGACCGCGCTGCAGTCATCCAGTCTGTCTGTCCTGCTACCGGCAATGTCAAGGAGCCGTCGTCTTCGCGATTTCCGGCATCTAGAGTAAGAAGTAAACCTCTTGCTTTCAGTATTTATGCTTTTCTATACTGTTATAATTGCCGCAATCACTCCCATCATTGTAGTGTTTTAATGCTTAAGTAAAGATACAGTTGACATTACACACTGCAGTGTTATCGAAGCACCGTTAGTGGAGTGGTTCCGTTCTGCTTTCATTCAAACTTTGTCGGACATTCTTGCTTTCGCATGTAGCCACTATTGAATTGGCTCTCGCGTTAACTGCTTCATGAAAAAAAAATTTTGTTCAGTGTAACAATATTTACCACAAACATGGGCGCAATCCTGTTAATTTACACAGCACTATGGTGCTTGCTTGTTGCAACTACGCATACTTTTGTTCTGACATATTCCTCTATTATGCCACATGGGAAACGACGGTAACGGTGAGTCTTTTGTGCCTATTTATTGATATCGCCCAGTTGAGGGAACACTCGACGGAAGAGTAGAATTTCGCTTTTCATCTTTCAAACTCTCGTCATTGAAGCGTTCCTGGACATGACCTCCACACTTCCATAGCAAGCGGAACGAGTGACGCGGTCGTACAAAGCACTTCTGCATATTGCATCTCGCAGGCGGTAAGCGACCGCCCACGTACCGCGAAATGTTATAGCCTCGACTTTAAGTACCGGCGAACGCTGGGAAGACGTTTTTTTTTTTTTTTTTTTCGCTTGGAGCACCGACGGAATTGCGTTGCGTCGTGAACTATGGAGCGCCCCGCGGGCAAGAGCGAGCGAGAGGCAAAGATAAATGATTGCACCGACGTGCGCTCCCGTGTAAGAGGGTTCCTGAGACGTGGCCATTACGGGTGAATTGCGCAGAGAGTTTCCTCGCGGACGGAGGAGAAGCGCGTTTTTTAGAAGCCCGACTCATCACTTTCGCTTGTGTGCGACGGCCCGTATTTTTTTTGGTTCCTCCGCGATTGTTCGCATCTTTTTCAAGCCTTGACGGGCGAGCCGCTTGTTCGGAGAGGAGTAAAGGTGTTTACCCCAGCACCAAAGCTCGAGGCTTCTGACGCTTCGTTACCTCCTCATGGGTCCCTGAATAATTACGCAACCCAGGTCGTCGACTCGTTTCGTCTGATCCGCCAATCGCAGGCGCTGCAAACCAGCTGGAGTGCCAACGCGGCGCGCAGCCATTTCCTGGCAGACGTGTTCGCGCATTATTTATTTGACGCGGGCTGGTATGTGAGTGCACCTCCTCTTTGCCGCTGGTGCAGCGACGGGGCTCGCTCGAGTATCGAAGGATCTCGAAGCACTTTCCTGTTTTTTGCTTGTTTAGTTGTTTCTCGGCTTGCCGACGTGCGCGAAGCTCGACATCAAAGGAACAAAGAAACTGCTTGGCACGTTGACATCATGCCTACATAGTCGTTCGTCGCGGTTTGTTCCTTAACTTTACTTATGGATTAGAACACTCGGCGTGCAACGCGGAGGTGCATGAGCCGTGCATTTCAACAAGTGCTCAGAAAAAATGGCCGACGCTAAAGCCGATAAACGACAGGGTTATTACCACCGATGCGGAAAAGCAAGTCCGATTTTGCTGAAACAGGAAACCGCGATGGTTCATTAAGTCGTCACTACTTTTAGCTGTTGAAGAGATCGCGAAAAGCTCGCTGACTTGTTTGCCGGTTAAGGCAAGTGCGTTTTGGTCGGATGGAAGAGACACCTTAACCAGAAGCATCAGACATTGATTGGCGGTGAAAACACGTCGTTGGCGGCGGGTTGCTGCCCTGGTCTTAGGAAGGGAAAGCAGCGATCGCTATCTTTTTTTTTAGCCATCTTTTGCAGCTGATTTGTGCAGAGGTGACTATTCATCTCAGCTCATTCACGCTTATTTGACTTTTACTTGGTCTCGTAAGGCTTACGTGTGAGCAGACGTTTTAACGCTGTGTGCGTCGGGTTTTTCTCGTATCCCCACGCATGAATACGACAGTGGCATAGAATTTTTCGAGACAGCATGTCGTCAGTGGGGTTAATCAGCGAGGTTTAGTGGCGAGGACTCAAAATTTTTTTAGAGAAAGTTACTCCTGAAATAAAGGTAGAATTTAACAGACGATCTTTTAAGAAGCACCGAGAACAACGGCCGCGTACTCGTTTAAAGTGTTCGTTCCATGCAAATCTATGATAATCGGCTCAACCATAGACTGACGGCTAGTCTATTCTGTCAGTTCAGCTGCTTAGGCCAGAAAGCTTTGTGTTATCGAATACCACCAAAGTTAACCTTCTGAAATTGAAAGCTGCAATGTCAGTTGAATAAAGGGATCATGCTGGTTTCTTGCCTTCTTAATCTTTTGTATGTCCGCCCCACCGTACATTGTCTGTTAATTCCCTGCAATTTCTCGTGGTCTTTTACGAACTTTTGAAACAATTTCTTTATTTGGCTAGCTTCCAAGCGACCATGTCTGTGGTAGAGTAACGGCTGCTTGCCTACATATGGGCACTATAAGAGGAAACGAAAGTGAAGAAGCATACAGACGTGTCGTGTGACTTAATTTTCCGAGGTGATTCGCTTTGTGTCCCAAACTAGCCAACAAACATTTGTGTTGGCTGTTCGCCTCACAACTCGGGTTTCTCAGGCAAGAAATTGGACACTCCGACTACCTATTCATTCGCACTACTAATTTTTCCGTCGCTTCGCCGATTCGTGCCATGAAAAAGTAATAATTGTGCTTCGCGTAGATTGCTACGTCCTCTGTGGCTTTCTGTGCAGGAAGAATTGCTGTAGAAGGGAAAACAGCAGTGCGCAATACTGCAATGTGAAATATGCAAGTATCTACACATAGCCTGAATTGCTCTCGCGCGAAGAAATAAATGCGTTATATTTCTTGCTAAAAATGTAGACAAACTAATTCTGGGGTTTTACTCGCCAATGCAACGATCTGATTATTTGACGATATGATTATCATATAGTCTTCTAATTTTTATCACTCGTGGCTTTTAGACGTGCACCTAAATCTAAGTGCATGAGTGCTTTTGCACTTCGCCGTCGTAAAATTATGGCCGCCGAGGCCGGGATCGAACCAACGGCCTTGAGTCCTGGCAGAGGGACGCCACAACCACTAAGCTTCCAAGGCCGGTATTATTTCTATTTACGGGGTGCACTAATATTTACGGGGCGATCACCAGGCGAACGCTGTACTTAAACATGAAGACGTAGTATCTATTCACATCTATTGTGGAACCCGTATTGATTTCAGCTGACACCCATACATTTTGAGCATCCGACGCCAAAGCATCACTTCAGCGACTGAGGTGCAAACTATATAAAATCATGTGGTTCAATAGGCGGACGAAATCGTCTCTCCTGTATAAGCGTAGACTCTTTCTTATGATTCTCAGCACATTTTCGGATTAATGGGGTTCTAGCAACATTCCTATGACATGCACGTCTTGTCGAAGTGCAGTACACGTCCAGCCTCCTTTATCGGGTACGGAAACCCGCCGCACTGGCTTAGTGGCTATGGTGTTGCGCTGCTAAGCACGAGGTCACGGGATCAAAATGCGAAAACGCCTGTGTCCCGTGCTTTCGGGCACGTTAAAGATCCCCAGGTGGTCAAAATTAATCAAGAGTACTCTACCACGGCATGCCTTACAATCATATCGTCGTTTCAGCACGCAAAACCCAATAATTAATATCGGGTACGAGAAAAGTCTTGTACAGGCTTTCTACACCGTAACAAAGGGCTCGCTTCTGTAGATCACATTCTCATTGAATGTCCATTATTTAACCACCACCGCGGCAGACACTTCGTGGATGTTTTAACGTTCTAGACAGACATCCCTTACCGATTGCTTTGACAATGGTCTTGTCGCTGTAAACAAACAAGGGCTGTGACAGTATTTCGATATTTTGCTGCGCGATTGACCGTTTTCCGAGCAGTGCTGTGCAACTATTACTTAATTTTTGTCACAGTGTTAGGTTATCATGACTTTCTCGTGTCGGCGACATTTCGCGTGTTTTGGTCCCATTAGATCGGCCATGATATGTATATATATATGTATATACATATATATATATATATATACATATATATGTGCGAGGTGCAGGTTATTTATTATTACCAATCAGTCGGCATAAGTTGCGAATTGGACACGAAGATATTCGTTGTACTGTCTCACTAAAGTTTTCGTCACTCACTACGTGCTTCTTCGGAAGTTTATAGTAGGCGCTTACTGGGAGATCGGTCAGTTGAGCTAAGTCACCCGGTCACCTCGAACTGAACGTAACGGGAGGTGAAAAATAAAAAAAAATTACGAGAAAGGGACATGAAATTAGAGCTCTCAACACACGTCGATCAGACTCGAAGAAAACTAGATCTCAAGTGCTTAACAAGCAACCTAACTGCGTCAACGTACTCCTAGGAAAGATTACACATCTCTTAGCTTTCTCTTGATAAAAAAAAAAAAATATCGCACCGAAGCGTGCAAGACAACACAGGCGGAAACTAGAAAGCAAAACGTTCCAGGCGGAAAGAACTCGAAGTAGGCCTCTGGGGACCTGTAGGCGGCGCAGTTTCTCTTTTCACTTTTTTTTATTGCTGGACAGGAAACGAAGCAAGTCGCACACGGCGAAAACGTGCTGGACGCGTCCAGCCGCGAAAAATACTGATGCGTGGCGGTGGACATTCGGGGAAAACTTTATTTCGCCCCCACTCGACGAAGGCACATTACAGAGCAGGCGGCGTGTAGGGCAGAAGAATAAATAACAGAAACACGCGGAAGAAACGAGGACGCAATAAGAAGTGCGCTAAGAAACTCAGTTGGAGCGTCAATGGAACGAAAAAAGAAAACTTTCCCGCCTTCGTTGGCGCTGGTCCCCAGCGTCCGAAAAATGGAGAAGAAGCGTTGGTGTAGAACGCTTACAGAACACCGAAAAAGAAAAAAAAAGGGGTGGAAGGAAGGCTCGTCACCGAATCGAAAGACACATACACACATTCGCACGCGTACATACACAAGTTCCAGCATGGTTACAAAGAAGAACAGCGGCTCACTGCTATAATGACAAAAACTGCAGTCTTTACGTTGCGAGTAGACCATTCCTATTTTTTTTTTCCTCTCCCTGTTTCTTTTGTATCTCTCCGCGGGGTCACTTCGCGCCGCGCAAGACATTGGCCGTGGATGGGACGTGCTCGTGCGGCGGGTCACGTATGTAGTCGAGAGACGCGCTGCCGTCCACTGGGCGTGAGCGCACTCTCTCTTCCGCTAACGTCTTCATCCGCACTTCGTACGCGGCACCTACCTCCACCTCCTCCCCCCCCCCCCCCATCCACCCCTGTCCCCCCAGTTTCCACTTCGGCAGGACGCTCGGAAGTGGCTTGTTTTACAGCGCCTCCTCGCACACTCTCACAACGTCTCCTTCACCAACTGCCATCCCCTTTCGTTTTACTACTGAACGATGCATGCACCCTACCGTGCTTGTTTCTGTTTTATTTTGAAGCTAGTTTAGGTCGCCGCCGGCCATGTTCTCATCCGTCTCGACTAGGCTGAAAGCGTGGCATTAAACGGAAGACCTTCTCTTTTATGTTTCTACAGATTCCTGCCTCAAACGCTGGAGATAACAGATAAGCAAATAGGAAAAAGTAAGACAACTTACAGAGTGAAAAGAAAACGAAGGAAAATATCGCGAGTCTGGTTGCAAATGTACGGGAACTCGCAAAAACACGTGGGGCAGAAAGGAAGGAGCCCGTTTGAGCCGCGTGTTAGGGTGGCCCAAACGCTGAGTGCCGCGTTGGCGTCTCTCCTCAAGCAGCCTATTTGTATGAAAACCGGGGAGCACGAAACTTTAGTCGCTACGTCGACTTTCCAAAAAAAGTGATTGCTTTTATTTTCCTTGTCGTTCCCGAAACTTACTTATTGCGTCTTCTCATCTTGATTATTCTGTCGAGGGTATTGCAAGCCTCCGTTATAGAGAAAGCTCACGGATTGGTTTATTTTTGTTGTTCTAATGTTCCCTGCCGAAGTCCATGGGCACATATGTTATTAGAGTAGACGTGGCAGCTACAAGGCAGTCACGTCTACATGTTTGTTTGTCCGACGTAAATGGTCGTAATGTGCAACCAAAGCTTTGCGACGTCGTCGGCAGTTTTCGAGGGGTTTCTCCATACCTTGACTGGCTGCACGGACAAAATTGAACGATGTGAGAGAAAGTTGAACGAGTAAATATTTTAATAATTTTTTGTCCCCATTCGCTTCGCACTGAAATTGAAACAACGTAAATGTATACATCTCAGTGGCATGTATGCGTTCCTATACAATGGTGAGGATAAAAACAGTAAGAAAAGCTGCGATGAAAAACAAAGGGAAGGGGTGCCTCGGAAAATGACTATATGTAACGCCTGCAGCCACATCTCAATAATAATATTATTTGCAGATATGAAAAAATTTGCCCTACTCTTCGTTGACCATGAATGCACCAAATTTCTACGATATAATATATGGTGATGCTGTAGTCAGCTGGCCAAGGTGACCTTCATTGAGTGCGTTGAACGCTTACATTTTCCTGTGATCTAGAAAACGTAATCTTCTCTCTGATAACCAGGCGCGAGGTATCGGTACAATCAATATATATGCAAGGTGCCCAAGAACATCATTTGTAGTTCATCAAGAAATACACTGCAATATTTAACGAGATTTTACCTACCTCATGTTAAACTATTGAACTTGTTTTATACTTCGCTAGTTTTTATATTCTGGCTGGAACGCGGTGAAATCTTACAAATGTGTTGCGGCTATCCATGAGAGGATGGCAGCTTTAATGCAAATGGAGATGTTTTGGAAACCAGTAATGTAATGATGCTTGAAATTGCCATGAGAAGATTTTGGCATGTTCTCAAGAAGTCATCATAGTTCTGCAGGAGCCGCTAGTTTTCGGTCAACAGCTCATGATGGAAGAACGGTGCTTCTGAGAATTTTTGTGACTTTGAAACTTGAGCTTTCTTGCATACAATCTTTCTTGTTTCGATACAGAAAGTGCAACTGCTGGTGTGCTCGCCCGCGTTTTCTGTATGGAAGGAAAGGAAAACTACATCTTGTGTGTCCGGGTGCTGTTCATATGGCCCAGTATGTTTCGCACTATTGTCTTTTTTAACGATGCAATCAACTATCCCAAGTGTCGACCATTGTTAAAATCAGCACAATATTTTTAACTGGTTCTCTGTGTAGGCCTGTAATATTGCCTGTTTGGCTTCTTATTTTTAAGCATTTCCTTTAAGTTATGCAATTTTATTTAGTTGTCCTCTCTTCCTGCATAACTGGAATTGCTTGCTTTTCTGCTGACCCTGTAGAGAGTGCACCTCCTGAGCAACAATATGTATTAGGTGAAGTAACCTTTCTGACTCACCCATGGGAATATTGCTTTAAATTAACGCTGGCGCTGTGAACCGCTTCGCAGATTGGTGGACTTGTGATTCTTTTTAATCGGCTCAACTTCTTCAACGTGCACCTTATCGGAGTACTGACGCATCGTTGCATCTACAAGATATGTGCACCTGTCGTGTCTTTTTTTTCCTTTATTTTTCTTTCTCGGCATTGTGCCGAATTATCCACGATCGCCAATTATCGACTGCAGTCGTCGGGACTTTATTGTGTGATTTCGGGCTCTTTACCAAAACGTCGTAGGTACACAACAACGCTAAGGCAAAAGTAAGCTCTGTCTAACAAGTGTGGAAAAAGCTGAGGCGGAACAATTGCGCAATATTTCAAGCTGTAAATCATGTAACGGAAGTATAAAAATTGAAGAATATTCGAACAAATCTTTCGAAGCAAGCTACATGTTAAGCTTTAATTAGCGTCGAAGGATGTGGGAGAAGCTAAAGAGCATAACTTGGTGTGATAAGTATGACAGAAATGGAATGTTAAAGACAAATACAAGATTTATTCCCGTCCCAGAGTGTGTGATGGTTAAAGACGCGCACATATATCACAACCGAAGTCATAATACGCTTTGTAATAACTCGTCCATGCTGCTTAACGATACATTTTAGATGTAATTTTCTTGCTTTGCTAAAATAGGACGAATTGGTTCAAACACATGAGCAGTTGGCGAGAAACAACGTTCCTGGAATCCGTCGACAAGATCGTTGTCGCAGTCTTGTCGATTGCCAGGCTTGAGCAGCCATGAGCACAACTTATAAATAGAAAGAGGAAAATAATTACCCTCGAAGTGATGGAAATTCCTCCTAGTGACTGCTTACCGAAAACAGCGCTTGCACAGCCTCAGTGAGTGAGCTGGCAGGCATTCCCAGGAGAAAAATTGAAGCCCAGTGGAAAACGACAGTGGGAGATAAAGCACGCGTTCAATTTTCTTTAAGCTGCTAAGTAGCTGTCCCTTGACTCTAGATTATGAAATAAGTACTGTTTATAAACGAAACGGGTAGCTAACACTACCTATTTCACACTCTTTGCAATGGTATAATATTGCATAAATTATGCGTTTATTCTCTAGCCCAACAGATTGTCCATCATTGGAAACATCGGTGGCAAGGGCTTTGACCCGACGCTCTGCCCAACTGGATCTTCCAGGTGTAAACAATTAAAGGATAGACAAATATAAATTTATTTTCAGTAGCTTCGTAGATGATGGGCCCTAAATCTGTCGAAGCATGACGACTCGACGCCTACGCATAAAAACGAACACACATGAAAACACGTCCCAAAATATAAACGTAGATGAAGTAAATGGAACACTGGAAGAATATCAGGCGTTGCGCAGACTGAGAGAAAGTGCAGACACCGGTGGTCATTTCTGAGTTGCCAGACTCTACCATGTTATGGGCAGAGCGCGTATTTCGCAATACTGTCTCTCATTCTTTCAGCCTTCAAGGGCTGCGCACGCATCTTCTCCTGCCGTAACTCACTTCTTGGATTTGTAGAACCAGCGCTTGTTTCTTTTTTTCTGTTGCGTCGTAGTTTAGAAACGCAATACCTGCTCGGTGGCGAAACAAGTCTGTATTGGATCACTTCGGTCAGCCAGCAGACGAAAATTTTCAAGTGCGGTGTGCCGTAGCTTGAGGACTTTTTCAGCAAAAGAACGTTTGGAGTTTTTTTCAATCATCTTGTGCAACATCGAACGTGCCAGCTCAAAGGTTCATGCGCGAGTTGTTCGAGGCGTGCAACTTTTCTCATTTGTACAGGCGTAGGCTATAGAAGCTAAGGTCACTTCACTACCTCAGAAAAATTCGAAGGCCAGTTTGCACAGCTGGTTTCTTCGCCATCGTTTAGAAAACTATGGGTCATTATTTATAAGTGGTCATCCAGAGGCTGGACATCTCGCAACAATATGAGTCCGAAGCGTACGAGTTGGTAGTCGGTCAAGACGAATTTCTGCCCCTCTCAACAATGTTATTCCCTCTTTCTTACTTTAGGTTATTTTTGATTTCTGGGTTGGCTGTTCTCCCTCTAGGATGAGTTATAACAGCCAACGTTTTTCATGTGCTATGCACCCCTAAATGAGACGAGATTCTACACTGCTATCTTCGAATTAGGGAGCTTTGTCCGAACGATTCGGGCAAAATATATCGGCACGTTTTACTGTATGTTTGGACACGAGGACACCTAAGGACAAGTGTCAAATCCCTCTAACAAGTGAGAAAGCATTGTACTTGGCTAACCGCGGTGCCAGCAAGAATTTTTACACTTTTTTTATTTTTCTGCCAGAATTCGAAAAATCTTCAATTTCACCCGTAACGCCAAGCAGTTGAGCAATAGCTGGCGCACCATTATACGAAGTAAGTCTTTCACTGTATCGTGAGATATCGGCTGAAACAGACATTAACAGACGTGCGCAAACAGCATCCTTTCGAGAAGAAGAAAACATTCTTCTGTGTCGACTCTCGTCGTCATTGTTTCCTTTGTGTACGTAGCTCCCTCCGGCGGTAATAAGATAGACAGACACGGCTGTTTCTTCTTATTCTTTCCTGTCCTGCATTTCGCATTTTACCGCTGCCTTCATTTAAGTCCTTTCACCTCCGTGCTGGTTTAAACAACAGCTGGACAGCGTGGTGCCAGCTAGCCGCGCAGCTTTGCACATCGTGCTCTTCAGGTGCATTATTTTAAAGCGAAGCTTTCTTTGCCTTTTCCTTCGACTTTCCCACTGCTGCTGCTGCTGTTGTTGTTGCTGCTGTGGCTGCTGCTGTTGGCCCACCGTGGCGGGGGGTGGTTCAGAGCGTGTATATACATGGAAGGAGCCTGGCAGAGAAGAAAACAGAAGCGAATAACTAGTTTGGACCACACCGCAACGAATGTGCACAATGCCCTCGGGAAATCCCGGCTCGTCGTGACATTAGCCTCTTGACAACTGTAATGATCTGTGACCCCGTGCAAGCGCTTGCCTTTCTACCAACATGCAAGTCCAAACGAAATCTAGATAGAATGGAAGAGAGGAAGTGGGAGAGAAGGCAGAGAATGGGTAGAACTGACGCTGTCGCGAAACATGTGAATGACAGCCTTGCCACTCTTCACTCGCAGTTCCCGTACAAATACAAGAAAGTGGGGGAGATAGGGAAACGGTGACGTGAGAAGGCAAGGGAACGCTGGATACACTTAAGTTCAAGATACGACACGGTGCATTTCTGCTATTTCTGAAAAATAAAACCACGCAAATATGTCTAGCGGGGAACTTACGCAGGGCGTGCAGAAGCAGAGCCGCATTAATTAAAGCGCACCACAGTGCGCGGTACAATGGAAGCGGTCACACGTCAAATCAACGCTTCTGTGCCCGCCGCGATAGCTTTGCGGCAGTGTCACTGCTCGAGGTCGTGGATTTGACCGAGGCAGCCGCATTTCGACGAGGGCGAAATAAAAAATTCTCGCGCACATTTATTCAGGGACACGTTAAAGGACAACACTGTGCCAAAATTAATCCGGAGTGCGCCACTATGGCCTGCCTCATAATCCGATTGTGGTTTTGGCACGTGAAGCCCTGTAATCCAGTTCAAGTTTTATGCTTCTGCCACGATGCGATGTGCCATGTGAGACAATTACAATGCTCAACCCTTTCAGAGGTTATGAAATATGGCGCACAACAACTTCTCAAGCAAACACCTCGCCCTTTGTGTTTTGTGTACTACGCAGACACACAGCAGCGATGCACGCAAGGTAACGTTTATCATCAACTTACTACTCTCGTGTAGAGAAAACGTTGAATGAATGAAACATTCACCGCCAACATCACCGCTACTTATCGTCAATAAAAGTAAACAGCACAGAAAGCTTCCCTTACATCGATTCCCACAATGCGTGGTGTCTGCATAATTTTTCTACTTTGCATCATCTGCGAAGTGGATGAGAGGGGCCTCTCAGCAACTCCAAAGCTGTGTTTCTGTAAGTGGGCAACAAGGAAAAGAAAAGTTCCAGTGACGTTTCACTTCGTGAACGCAGTTTACGCGCAATCGTACGGGTGTTATAGCCTTTTTGTGAATTGAGCGTTTGTAAAGGAAGTACAGACTAAAGCAAAATCTGCTTACGTTGTGTACAAAGGTGCCGGTCTTTCTTTAAAGGCTTATTTTTTATTTTGTATGTCTTATGTCCGTTTTTCGATTTTTACAAAGTGTAATGTGCCATTAGGGAAGATGGTAAATCAATGTAAGGAAACACGCAGCCTTTATTATTTCAAGCAATTTGGCAATGTCCTGGGCGCCGAGACCGCGCCTTCTGCCGGACTTGTCCAGCTCGAGCTCGGAGCTTGATGACGACTTCGGCGTTGCTTGACTCGTGCTCGGTCTGTCGCCGCTTGCGTCGCTGCTCCGTCCTTTTCGCTCGGCGCTAAGTCTCTTTATCACGAGACGAACCTGGTACGTCCTCCACGCACACAGAACCCGTAGCAACCACCAGAGGAGGTCATCCCAGCGCGCCTCTGCCTACCCATCTCCTTCACGATGCTTCACCTCCTTCCTCCTTCCCTGCTTCGCTCAACGCCACCTAGACTTTCCTCTAGGCGGCGTTGCTTTGCCGCGCACGCACTCTCCTCCGTACTTTCCCCGGCATGCGATCCTCTTCTCCACCTCCAGGCGCCTTCCTACTCTGGCGCTCGCTTCTCTCGCGGCGACACACATCTTGCCGATTGCACAGGCGGGGCATTAAACTTGCGCGTAAAAAGTCGCCGGCCCGTGCGGCACACGCAGCACATGGGTCTTCTTGGCGAAGTTTGTTCGCGTCGTTTTCACGAGAACAATTTGAACTTTCCGCCCGGCGTCAACGGCGAGCTGCGGCTTGTCCTGCTCTCTGCACAGCAGTCTGCTGAGCCCGATGTTGCCTGGTTGCAGCCGCGCGCGTACAACTGCGATTGGCTTCTTCAGCAGCGGTTCGTAACTTGCGAGGAGGCGCCATAATGTGTACCAAAAAGTAAATACAGGTATACAAACTACGCGGCGCACATGTCAGATCCCTTGACCCATGTCACGATACGATGCTGTTGATGATTATGCTTTATTGCTATCCCCTTTGAAATGAAGCAGTCACAAATAGTCACCTAGTCTGCTTCAGTCAACAAGGTCCACTACACGCAGCATGCAAGTGCTACATGCCACTACTATAAGTCAGGACACCTGGTGGAATACAGCGTAACTGCAATGCAAAGTTTCCCCGTATCGACGCTACGCGGTGCGCATGTCACATCGCGTGACAAATGACACGTTGCTATGCTAATGATGATGATTTATTGGTATTTGATTTCGAATGGGACGGTAACAAAGAGTCAACTAGCCTGCTTGATTTATTAATCTACGCTATACTTGTTTTAGGGCACAGCTCTTGGGCGCCTGTTCCTGCGGCCAGCGCCGGCGCCGGCGTCCCTCGTAATCTAGCGAACGAGCACAGCGAATGATGATAGAGAAAACGCTGAGCGCAGCGGGGGATGAAAGACAGCGATAATGAGGAGAGCGCTATGAGGAAAGCGGAGGAGGAGGGCATTACGAAAGCGTGAGAAGAAAAGCGTAGTGCCGCGCAAGACGGGCTCTGCGGCGACGATGACTACGAGATGGTGTCAGAGTAGCGCACGTCGCCTGTTCACCGATGACGTCACCGGTACCATATACGGAATCTAGCATTTTGCGTAGATCTCAATAGTCTTCTTTTTCTTCCTTTATCTCTATCTGCCTTGCACCACTACCTATGCAACTGCTACATGACGTGTCACCTGGTATAATAATATGCAAGTGCAATGGATAGGGCTTACGTATAGACGCTTCGCTGCGCGCACCTCAGATCGCAAGACAAGTCGCACAATACGATGCTAATGGTGATGATGACGACGATTTATTGGCATCCTGTTTGAGACGAGGTAGTGACATAGTCATCTAACCAGCTTGATTTATTCGTGTATACAGGATTTTTTTATTACACCATTTTATATACATCTCCTTAAACTTATTTTTCTTCCTCAAACCTTCTATGTGTGCCTTGTACCGCTGCCTATGCAACTGCCACATGGCTTGCCTACCGGTGTAATAATATGCTACTGTAATGCGGCACGTAAGTCACATCGCGTGTCTCCTCGCGCTCTAGGATGCGTTTATAGGACATGTTTGCGCTGCAAGGTACCACGTCCTGGCGTGGCACAGTGGTAGGGTAGCGCACTCCCGATCAGCGGGCCAGGGTTCGATCCCGGCGGGATCTTGGTATTTTTTTCTCCTTCCCGTTGATAGCTGTGGTGGACAACATCGCCAACCGATACCGCTATTGGAATGAACCCATAACAGCTTATGCTGTAAAACGGAGGGGCTCAGAGGTAAAACCTCCGACTGCTTATCTCTGGGACCGGAGTTCGATTCCAATGGGGGCTCCGCGCATTTTGTTTAATTTCTTTATAAACGCGCAAGGAACTTTGATATATTTAGACGGCCACGGAGCCAGTGGTGCACATTAGAATGAGTACGGGAGTGAGCCCTTAGCAGTTATTATAGTAAATATAGAGAGAGAGATAGAGTAAACTTTAATGAACACCAGCAGTTCTGTCGGCTGGGCCTAGGCCTCCCACGATGGGACGTCGAGGTCTTGCCTCTTCGCCGCTTCGTAGGCCTGCTGGGTCGCCCAGAGTTGGTCGTCGAGATGGGAGCTGCGCAGGGCGGCGTGCCATCTCGACGAGAGGGTCACGGGATTAAGCTCTTGGTATTGATCTTTGCACTCCCATAGCATGTGGGGGAGTGTTGCCGATTCAGTTTTACAGACCTTGCACGTCTGGCTCGGGTAGATGTCGGGGTATATAGTGTGATAGCGTGTGAGGGAGGGGTATGTATTCGTCTGTAGCAGGCGAAGGGTGGTTGCCTGTGCCCTGTTTAACTTGCGGTGAGGGGTGGGGAAGGTTCTTCTTGCGAGGTAAAATGACTTTACAAGGTCGTTGTATCTTGTAAGGCGGTCGCGCCCTGCGGGTGCACCTGCACCGTCTCCGGCACGGTTGACTAGTCCTCGTGCTACGGAGTGTGTAACCTCGTTGAGGTTGGTGAGGTGCGGGTGGACAACGCCGGCGTGTGCTGGGATCCAGACGAGGGTGATTTGATTTTCAGACGAATGCGGGGCTTGTCGTAAGATACGGAGTGATTGATGAGAAATACGACCTTTGATGTAGTTGTTGACTGCTGCGCGAGAATCGCTCAGTATGGTGTGACAGGATGGGTCAAGAGTGGCCAGGGCAATGGCCACTTCCTCGGCCGTCTCGGCATTTTTTGTAATGATGCTGGCAGCATGTCGGAGCAAGCCGCCTGCTGTGGTAACCGCCGCAAAGCGCCGTCCATCTTGGTACTCAGCTGCGTCGACGAAGGTGACACCCGCTGTGTTGGCGTAAGCTTTGATGAGGGAAGTAGCTCGTGCCTTCCTGCGTTCTTTGTTGTAGTCAGGGTGCATATTTTTCGGAATAGGGTCGGCGTGTATCCATTGCTGAATTTCGCGTGGTATTGGGTGTTTGTCTCCATGTTGACGGTGGTAGGTGATATTAAGCTTGTTTAGAATGCTGCGGCCCGTTTCCATGAGAGTAAGCCGCTCTAGTTGAGATCGACGTTGGGCCTCGATTAACTCGTCTAGCATGTTGTGGACACCTAATTGTAGTAGAAGATCCGTGCTGGTTTGGTTGGGTAGTCCTAAGGCCTGCTTATAGGCTCCTCTAATGATGATGTCCAGTTTAGTCTTTTCAGCTTTGTACCAGTTGAGAAAGGGCGCAACATAAGTGATGTGACAGACGATAAAAGATTGGACAAGGCGGATGAGGCTGTCTTCCTTCATACCCCCTCGCCGGTTGGTCACTCGTTTCAGCAGTCTGGATGTATTGGCGGTCTGTCGAAGGATCTTTGAGATAGCCGTAGAGTTAGCTCCATTGGCTTCTATGGTCATACCAAGAACGCGGATGCAAGGGACCACGGGTATAGGTCTGCCATCCCTCAGGTTGAGCTCTATTTCCTCGTATCGGCGTTTAGTCGTGGAGCCCCGCGGGGGGCGTCCACGGAGTGTGGGTCGGTATAGGAGAAGCTCCGACTTTTCGGGGGAACAGCGGAGTCCCGTGCCTTCAAGATAATTTTCTACGACGTCAATGGCGTCTTGTAGGGCAGTTTCGATTTGGCCGTCACTGCCCTTTGCAGCCCAGATTGTAATATCATCCGCGTATATGGTGTGTTCAATGCCGTCGAGTTTTTGTAGTTCTTGTGCTAATCCGAGCATAACCAGATTAAACAGTATTGGGGAAATGACAGAGCCTTGCGGTGTGCCCGTGCTGCCGAGGGAGAGTTCCTCTGATCGAATGTCTCCGACCGACAGGAAGGCCTTCCGATTGGATAGAAAGTCCCTTACATAGTTATAAGTGCGTTCTCCAAGGTTGAGCAAGGAGATGCGCTCGAGGATGGTGGAGTGTCTTATATTATCGAAGGCGCGCTCGATTCAAAATTATTTGAAGCTTGTGATGCTTATGGAATAAATAATCTATGTCACTCAAGTACTCGGCGGTGATAAAAAGTACACGCAAAGCGCATGGTGCTGGATTGTTGCACCCCTGCAAGCCCCTACAATTCTGCCCCACATACACAGCATAGCACATTTTATTTAGGGAATATAACGCCGTCACGAGTAAAGTTGACGAAACTATTTAGCTAGGAAAATTCTAGAAACAAGCCAGACCTTGACACTCCGACATCTCTGAACGTAACGAAAAATGTCTAAACATGGTGATCTTAAAGTAAGTAAAGCGTGCGTGGAGTGGGTCACATTCATAAAGTAAGAAATAAGACTAGCCTAACGTAATGAAACAAACGTTGCAACGATAGGATCACACGTGGAGTGCAGTTTTTTTTCATGCTTAGATTACTGTGGGCGCCCCACAAAACGCAGCCACCGTCAGTACAAGAAAAAAAAAGAGCATTAGGTGACGTAACATCTCCATAATGACATCATCAACTCTTTCTTTTATCTCGGCAACACATAAAGTGAAGCTATAACGAATAGAATGCTCCAGACGAGGTTTCACAATCTCACAATGCGGCTAAGTGCGCTTCGTTCAAGATCAAGGCGTGAGAGGCAGTGCAGCGAGCTTGGCGAAGCAGAAGAGACGGATGTGGGCATTATGGGAGAAAAACGGGCGCTGGACAAACGAGAGTGGTGAGAGACAAATTGTGTTCGTTGGGCCTTTACTCATTTGCAGACACAAGGGTACGTGCACAGGAAGAAGAAAATGAATGGCGAAACGGCAGCGAAGTAATGTTCGGTGAACAGTGGCAGAACAGCAACGTCTATGCCCAGTGCACGAACTTACGAGAAGACCATCTGTACTAGAAAGCAGTGATAAGAAAGGATCCTCTGAAGGAACTGTGCTGACATAGCATGGCGTAATTGAAAAAGGAAACAAAAAGTTTCCTTGCTCTGTATTGTACTTAGGGTCCTTTTTTTTCTTTACCTTAAACGCAGGCAGGAAGTAGTGAAGCTAATAATTAAAGAGGAGAAGCCTGGAAGAAAGGCAGCATGGTTGTACTATGAACGCAAGGGTACTTTTTGTTGGACTCTGACCTTGCTTGGTGTTTCTCTGAGAGAAGGAAATGTAATGTTCGCTGTAGTGAGAGAGAGAGAGAGAGAGAGAGACAAAAGGGGAGGAAAGACAAGGAGATGAGCCAGTGTAAGTACCGGCTGGCTACCCTGTGCTGGGGAAAGGGGTAAACGAAATAAAAGGAGAAAGAATAAAAAATAAAAGGAGACTACTGAAATTTCTGAGGACCTGTAAATTGTGCGACGGTCTTTGAATGCTGTAGCGCGTAGCATCGCTATAGTGAACTAAACTGTGGCAATATTGGACATTTGAAAAGAGTCTCGCAGACTTCTTCAGCCATGGAATAATTTGCCATAGCGGCAGCATTTCTCAACGTTTTTTCTTTCATAATCTAGCACGCGAAACAAAACCAATTGTTGAATTAGCAGACAAAAAAAAATGTCCCTGCAGAAAAGAAAAGTGGGATCGCAGTAATCCCCATTTACCTTAGTGTTCTAGTTGTTTTATGAGTCCTGCTCGTGCGGCTGTACTCGAATACATCGCGTGTTCGCGAAGTAAACATGAGAATGCACAGCGTGAATTAAGCACGCTATCAAGTGCACATCCATTCCTATCAGTGAATGTCCGACAGTCAAGCTCCAGACAAGAAAAACGAACATCACGGATGCAGGAACATCAGCAGGAGAAAATAACAATATTGAAAATAAATAAAAGAAACGCTAGCCGGCTGGTCTTGTTGCTTGCGCCATGGAAGGAAAAAAAATATAGGAACAACCACGGGTGAGATGAACGCAAAGCAAACGTTCATTCCTTTCTTTTATGGTGCCTCGAAAATGCACCTACCAGAATGCTCTTGTGGGAATGTTTGGCTAAAGTATATTCAACTTGATGAGGACATGCTCACCGCCTACTTACTCGCGCGGAAGTTCCCGAGACGGAGCAAAGAAAAACAGAAAGAAAGCTACAATATAACTGTAGTTAGGGAGACCGTTCAAGACGTCGCCTCCTGAGTAAAAGGGCCTGCGTATAGCAAGGCCACCAAAAAACACGTGCACAAAAAGAGGGGGCGTACACTGATACTAATAAAAAATATAGAGCACCGTGATCCCAGACACTTGTTCTCCTAATGACCGCCATTCAGCAAAGCTCTCGCTAAACGACGCGAGTTCCTGTGCCGTAGGGGAAAGGTGGTCGAGAGCGAAGCGGACAAGAGGGGGGAGGGGTGAAGGGGGGTTAAGAAGGAGGGCGTTCTGTGCCACTAATGATGACGTCATTGGTTCCGAACGTCCTCGCCGGGTAGTTTGCCCAACGGCCTATAAGAGGAGGAGGCAGGCGGGCGTCACCGAGGCTGAGCGTATATATGCCATAAAGTTCGCCGTGCTAAGCATTAATTAGGCCGGCCGGCCGGCCGGCAGGCCAGCCACGGGAAGGAATCGCGCTTTGGACGAACCAGGCAGGGACCCTCTCAGAGGAAACCGGTATATATACAGGCGAGCGAATCATGTTGCGAGAGATGGGGGTCCGTAAGAGAAAGAATATAAAGGAGGAAGCAACGAAACTCTTATGGCGTATAACGACTAGCACTTTACGTAATCGCGCCATTCGGTTTAACCGTCGCCTGTGCCGGCCGCACAAGAAAAGAACGCAATAAAACGTGTCTGCGCAAATGTACTGAACGAGTGGACCGATCGACCGGCCAACAGGAGGTTGCTGCCAGGAATGTTGAGTCTACATAAAGTCGTTCCTCTTTTATTCTATTCTTTTTTTTGCGTCTCGCCATTGCAGCTTCTATCGCGCGAAGCTCGTTTGGAAAATTACTTTTCGTTTCTTCTGACCACTCGCGTGACCACTTATATGTGCAGCGTTGTGAATTTTAGGTTTCTATCGCTCTGCTTCCAGACCGGCAAATGCCTTCCACGACGCACGAGCAGCCGGTCTACGCGGCCATAGCGAGGACCGCGTCCGCTGGTTGGGGAGGACTAATTGGCAATAGTACGAAATAGTAACGATAACAAATAAAATAACATAGACGCTGCCTCATAAAAAAAATTGGCATACTTGGGTCCTATGGGATGAGTGGGTGCGTTAGTAATGAACACTTTTGGTATATCACCATACATACAAGATGACGAAGCCAGACGTAGCAACAGGTCAGATATAGGGATTTCTAACGAAGATTTCGATTAGATGCGGCGCATATATAAGCAAAGCAGAGCACATTATTGCACATGCACAGTGGGTTAGCTATCTTCAATGACCACAAGAGAAGATGTGCAGATTGATCTTATGTGTCTTTCCTTCCTTTGAAGTCGGCTTGCTTTCAGCCATGTCTTCCTTATAGTCGCTGACCTGTGGGTTTGCATATACGTACATGTGCATCGCATTTCAAGAAAATGTTTTTATTGCAGATGTCGCTTCACCTTCCTTCTCTTCTGGGTCCATTGATCTGTATGAAAGCATGCCTCCAGCACAAGTTTAACTCGGAAGACGTGGAGCATAGTGCGAGGGAACATCACTCATGTTCGCTTGGTGTTGTTTTCTCCGATAAGGTAATCTTGTCTGGCAAGGCTGACATATCAGCGCACTCTATAAAGAACGCAAGGATCGCATCCCTGGGCCATAGGTGCGCTTGTATTTTGCGTGTTATTTGATACTTCCGCTAGCGCACCTTGTAAAAAGCTGTGGCACTAAGGAGGCACATGCTCCCATTTTACAGCGAAATCTGTTCTGGACTCACCCAACTAGTCGTTGTGATGTCCGCCGGTTTCTTTCCCTAGAATCTCAACGTAATTTGCAGAATTTTATAAACATATAAACAAAACGTAAGCAGCGCTCGGTGAGGACTTGAACTACGTCAAAGATTCTACCTCTGAACTAGTACTTTTTTGTTATTTGCCTAATCACATGTAAATGATGACACAAACGTAGGTGAATGTTATTTACACAGCTTATTAAAAGAAGAAACAAAGAAAGAAAAGAAAGAATTAAAGAAAGAAGGACCCACGCTAGGAACACACTATACTTTAGAGCCAAAACAAGAACCGAAATTCTGGAAAACACAAACAAACGTATTCAGCGGAAGTCATTCAACATCAGCTTCAAAGGTGGCGAAAACGCTATGCACTTGAGCAGCTTCTCTTCGGCAGGCAGACCTTGACAAGTGAAGTGGCTCAGCATATCTGTTGATTAAACTGCTCCTCCACAACGAATGCACTCAGAGTAGCATAAATAAAAGGCAAGGTGCACTATTCATATTATTCTTCGAAGGGAAAAAAGCAAATATTATAATAAGGCATCACCAGTTTTCTTTTTGAATGGTCATAGTAAAATTTCCTGAAAATGAAACACGTCACGGCAAAGAGCGAAGCAGCCGACGCCATGGTAATAAATATTGCGCCTATAATACTTTATTGCCTGGCCTCTTCAGCACTCGTTACAATTATTGGCCGAAGTCGAGCTCTGCCGCTTGTACGCAAACCAGCGTCGAGGTGAAATAGTATAAGCAAAGGCAACGGCGAAAAAACAAAAGGCCGGATGTCATAGTGGAGGATTGAAGAGTCGTGTCTCTCCGCCTCACCACTACCTATAGGAACACCACCCTACGTACAAATGAAGACGATATGCACTGGAAGCATCGCTGACTAAAATTTTTGTTTTCCTTCTCTTATGAAGATTGCTCGCGAGCACCTGCAAATGTTTGCTGCAGCCAATACCGCACAAAACAGTGAAAGACTCATTGCCCCCTATACTGTAAGAACTATTGCGTCACCGCTTTGCGTTATATTGACGAAACTACAAGTTATTAGTTTTTGCTTCAGCGCTGCCAGGTACTGGAACAAAGACACGCTTTAACATAAAAGCGCGTGTTATTGACACATCTATCAAACCCTTTTGCTTAATGGCAGCACCTTCGTTCTGCTTTTCACCGTCGCCTGACTTGAACCTGATTGTTCGGCTGCGACAATACGTTCCCTGAGCACTTCATACCCCATATAACATTCCACAGATGGCACACACACGATTTCACGCATCATCATTTGCATACATCCGACCCTCCTGTGCAATTGCACCTGTTACCTGGTCTTCCTCGAAGTGAAGCAAAAATATTCTTAATCGCTTACGCTGGTGGTTGCGTTCACCAACTCATACTCATACTTGGTAGGAACAACGGATACCTCCGATGAAAATACCTGTACTGGGTGAAGAAACTGCCGAACACCTTCCATGCTACTGCCCGTCCAGATGAAAGGCTTACTCTACGCACCACTCCATACACCAGCTGCACGAAATAGCTTTCTCCTGTAACGAGGCCTGGGAACCATGGCTTTGCGCATCACATCCGCAGGAGACCACAAATACTCTGCTTCGTTTCCTGAAGGCAACCGCACCGAATGGCTGTTTGTGGCACAGCGCTGAGAATTTCCATTACTTCGGCTACAGCAGTCCTCATCAACTGTAGATTTTTCTCGTTATTTTCATCGTTTCTTCCACTTTTTGGCTTTTCCTTATGCAGGGTAGCCAACAGGGCTGAGCACAGGTTAACGTATTTGGCAGGAATACCAGGTGGACAAAACTAGTCTGAACCTCCTTTCCACAGCTTCCCAGAGTTCCACCTACATAACACAGCGTAAACGCACGCTCGGTGGGAAGTTCTCCATAATCAGTAGCCTATGATGTTCAGCGCAAACATACCACGTCCCGCTCCTTGGCTACATACACGCACAGTCATCATCGATATGAAAAGGAAATGCGATTTTTTTTCATGGGGTTAACTCGTAATGCACGGGTTCAAATCTAGGAACTTGATACATAACACTAAGTTTCTTTGTTGCCATATATCATCTAATCGCTCAGTGAGGAAAGGGCTGTCCGAGTGCCTACTGATGTAATAATATGCCACTGTAATGTGGCCCGTAAGTCACATCGGATGCGTTTATAGGGTATGTTTCCGCTGCAAGCTACTAAGTGCTGGCGTGGCACAGTGGTAGAGTAGCTCACTCCCGAGGAGCGGGCCCGGGTTCGAATGTAGAATATACGGTTTGGAACGAAGGTAAGAACAGCGGGAAAATACAAATCAACATATTAGGAGCAACTAGTCAAACGTCTGGTAGTTAAAGATCACACAGAAATGAGGAAGAATAACTACATATTGAAATACACATGAAAGTAGGAACATTACAATAACTGAATCGGAATAAAATGATTATATAACATCAACAGTGCGGAATCCAACAATCAAGCAAAATTAATTCATAAACGGTTAATAATTTCTGAACATAAACCAAGAAAAGCAATAAAACATGGCGACACCGTAATGCACGCGCGCACGCACGCACACACACACACGCACACACGCACACACGCACACACACACACGCACACACGCGCGCGCACACACACACACACACACACACACACACACACACACACACACACACACACACACACACACACACACACACACACACACACACACACACACACACACACACACACACACACACACACACACACACACACACACACACACACACACACACACACACACACACACACACACACACACACACACACACACACACACACACACACGCACGCACGCACGCACGCACGCACGCACGCACGCACGCACGCACGCACGCACGCTCAGCGACTGCAGCGTAAATTGAATTGCTTAGAACTGGCACTAAAGTTACGTAATTTTCTGCCCGATACCCACACGACCACAACGACGGTGCCGGCGCAGGCGCAGGCAATCCAGCTGCGTAACGTCGCAAACAAGGTATTTTGGTGAAAGCGAACTTTCAGGGTGACTCTTAGGCTTACCTTAGAGGTGAACCGAGAAGCCCGCGAAGAAAGCTTGCTTCCTACGAGGTTGGTACGGACTCACTCAGAGAGAAGGTGACAGCTATTGCTTTCCCGAGAAAATGAAATAGCTCTTCCTCTCACCGACGGCCATTTTGCTTCGGTTTTGCTCTGATCACTGTGCGGCATCCTTTCACGAGAGGTGAAACTGCCTATCAGGGGAGGGCAACATTAATATCGCGGTTACGCCACCGCGCCTGTCTCGAACAGTTCTAAGCGGCGCGTGGTCGAGGAAGGCAGCTGCTCCGCGCGCACTTGATGAAATCCGCCCCCGCCTTCGCCCCCCCCCCCCCCCCTCCCACACGACAACGCCAATCGGGCCGCGCTGTGGAGATTGCCTGCTCGTTTACCCCCCCTCAATACCTCGAGTGGTACGACCTACGCAGAGAAAATTGCCACTTAGACACCCGTCTTACTTTCTTGCTTCTTTTTCCAGGGGGTAGGTGATTTCGATGTTCCCGCAATTTGTTCGATACAATACAGGGCCGAGTGGTTCACTTACCATAACCTGTTGAGAGGGTACCTCATACCATTACCTTTAAATGCGAGTATTACCTAAAAAGTGTTTCTTACACATTTTAGGACATGTCCATGGCACTACATGAATACATTTTTTTAACAAGGAAAACAAACAACTTCGAACAATCAGTACGCTGGGCAAAGAAACATCACCTGTTATAACGTCGAAATACAACTCGTTCGCTCAAAGGAAAATATCGCCGCGTAATGTTTTTGCTTAATAAATTCGTTAACTTTAATTGACTTCTTAGGTAAAACTTTTTTACATAAGTCCAGGATAACGAGACAACATCGGTACTATGTACAGGCGCCGACAAAAGTGGTATACTCCACGCAGATTGCTACTGCAGCGGCGTCGCTCGGCTGTTTGGCGAGCTGAAGCGCGAAACATTGACACGAGTCAAGCGACATGCTTGCAGACAATAAAGGGCACCCATTGGCTGTCTCGATGCCAGATGCTGCCTGTAGATGGCGTTGCGATGCAGTTTGCCGCTGCTCCGGCTCTCGCTGCGTGGAGTATACCACTTTTGTCGGTGCCTGTACATATACAGCTACCATACGACATCCAGTGCAACTGTCTTCACGCACCGTGCCTCTCTCAGGTCAGGCTACGCACTTGCGGCAGGACCATCAATTCCTTCATGGTGTGAACCGTACTCAAGTACACCTTACAATCCCTGGATTAAGATAAAGTCGGACTTGCCGTCATCAGCACTCAAGCAACTTACTTTACTTCTCTTGTACGAGAAATACAGTGACTGCAGACACGACTATACTGATGGATCAACTGCATCAACCAGTTCCGATGGCGCTGTAGTTACAATACTGTAAATGTTCCAGCGGTTCAAGACTTGCAATGTTACTACGTCTACAGCTGCAGAGCTCGCGGCTTTCCGCGGCGCGCTTCATGTGATTAAAGCTGAAAGTCCTCGAAATGGCCAATCTTCTGCCATTCAAGGCCGGCCTTGCAATGTGTACAATCGTTTCTCCGACATGGGACTCACGATCAGCTCACGTGCGAAATCGTGGAATTTGCCCATCACTTGAGAGAAAAAGGCCATGATATGTCCTTTCAATGGATACCAGGTCATTGCAGTACTGTTGGAAATGATGACGCAGATAAGACAGCTCGGACGTCAAACAAAGAAAACAGCTGCATCCCCATTCCTCTTTCAAGGGCCGATGCTGTGAAACAGCCTCGCATTCTAGCACGCACGCTCTCCTTAACAGAGTGGAATAACGCACATACAAGGCGCACCAGACTGCACAGACTAAACCCTTCACTGCAACTCAGACCATCGGCCGGCCTGCACCAAGGCGAAGTGTCTTTTCTGTGTCGGTTATGGCTGGGAGTTACCTCCACGAAAGCTTACTGAGCACTAATTGGAATGACTGATAGTCCTGCATGTGATGTTTGCGGATGCGAGGAGAACATTGACCACTTATTGGGCCACTTTCCTCAATTTCCAGCACAAAGACAATCTTTGTCCAACATATAGAGGAAATTAGATGATTCTGAGTGAACAAACAATACTAGAGCACCGTCTCCACCGATCATCGGCTCAGAAAGCAGTGAAGGCACTTTTGTGCTTTCCCAGAACGTCTGGTTTGCACGAGCGGCTTTGCCTCAATGACTCTCTGGGAACGTCTCTATATCTTTTCTCTCTCTTCCCCTTCTCCCTTCCCCCAGCGTAGGGTAGCCAACCAGGCTTGACTGGTTAATACCCCTGCCTTCCTTATGTTCCCCCCCTCTCTATCTTGGTAAACAGAGTACTTGGTTTCGCCTTGGGTTTTGTTGGTTTGCGCATTCACGTCTTTTTGGTCGCATCTGTGTTTTCGGCGATGCTCTTCGTTGTCGTTTGTGTCGAAGCTGTCGGCATCGTGGCCACTAAGTTGGTGATGGAGTTGATACTGATCTTTCTGATGTTGTTTCGGGAGTTTTTGAGGAAGTTTTTCCATCAAAATTGGTTTTTGATTTGTTTTGCAAATTTACGGGTGATCTGTGGGCAACCGGTACACTGCTCGCTTTTAAGAAGCTTTTCTGATGCCAAAAGCATGCTGCCTGGCCTCATGGGAGGCTGGTCTGAGGCTTCTGTCATATGGCAAAGTGCGACGCTTTGTGGCTGCGACGCTTCTGCAGAGGCAGAGGCTCGTTTGAGCGTTGCACGGTGAAGAAAGCTTGTAAGCGGCGAAGTGATTTGGTTTCCTAATGTACGTGGTTCATCCGTTGCTGCTGAACTTGCATTGCCTTCCGTCTATAAAGAGCACTCGTTGGTGGTGGTTTCCTTCTGACCTAATGTCAGATAGCAAGTCGGCTTCAGTTTATAAGAATAAGTAATTGGTGGGCTTGAGATGCGGCGTTGTTTGACAGCCTAGGAAGTGTCACGTGACGAGTTACCTGGGGGTGGGCCGCGCGTACACACAGCGGTGTGAACGCGTCAGATGGTTCAGTGACATGATTGTTGCTGCGTGTCGAGAGCGAAGATGGTGAGGATGGTTCTGCGGTCGTCATCATTATGCAAGGAATGCGTTTGTCCCCCGTCTTCTCGGGGGGAAAATTATCCACGATATCCTCATGCGGGGCCTTGTTCGCCACTGATGCGGATCGTTACGTGAAACCTGCGTGTGACTGTGGCGACCCAGTTCAATTATATCGAGCCGGTGGATAGTGGAGGGATCTGTGGCGTATACTTGAAATTGACTGATCATCTCTTCCTTAATTTTGTTCCCCGCGATTCGTTATGTTCAAAGATGTGCGCTAGGTAGAAGCGAAATGCCTCACTGGTGACGTATTTATTGAAGGTGGCGACCATGTCCCGTTCTGACCATGATGCAGAGGATGCATGGAGCTCGAAGAGGCGAAACCAGTCTTCCACAGGCCCATCGCCCGCTGATGCGATGTACTTGGATATGTTCAAGGCTTGCGGTGATGCTGTTATGATGCAGGTAGATGTCGGTGTGGGAGCTGTGCGCTTGAGGTTGACACCGTGGCTTGGAAGACTTCCATGTATAATATGCGGCTGATGTGGGGGCTGCCATGTCCTGTCGACTTGTATGACGCGAGCAGGAGGCTGCGGACGGAGACAAACATTGCGGCCCCTAGATGGGCGTACGGGCCATCTGTAGATCGTGACACACACACATGACTTCAAGGTAGAGGTATCTGTGGTTGCCGCAACGTTATAATTTAAAGGCTGACGGTCTTCTTAAGAAACAACTGTCTATTGTGTCCACGCTTCGGTCTCCGGCCGAACCGTCGACACAGTAAACAGTTGTTTCTTAAGAAGGGCGTCAACGTTTCAATTATACATATAACGTAAACGTGTTCAGCACACCCGAAAATTATTTGTTGAGACACGGAGCATCTATGAAAAGTGGGTCATTATTATTATTAGGTATGAAGACGTCAGCAAACGAGGACCTCATGCGGTAATTTAGAGCATGGCTGCGGCGTTCCGCCGAGGAGAATGAGGTCACGGGGTTAAATTCCGGTCGCTGCAGCGGTATCTTAATCGGTGCGAAATGCGAAAACCATTGTGTACTTGGATTTACGTGCACATTAAAAAAAAACTCGGGTGGTGAAATCTTTCCTGGGGCACTGTATTACGACGTCTATCTCTCTTTTATTGAGATAAAATAAACAGAGAAGTTGTTGCCGCTGTTTGCCGGTGACGGCTACCACTTTTCGCACGATTGATAATATAGAATAAAAGATAAATATAAATGATTCCATTAAGTAATGCGTAAAAAAAGGAAAACAAATGCATAACACTAAGAGTCAAAGTCTCTTTCGAACAGTTCTCATGTGAAAAGAAATCCGTAGACGTCTGGTGTCCTGGAAATATCCAATCAGTAATTGGAACAATGGACGCCGCCAACGCAAAGACTATGTCGGGGCTTTGTTCTAGCGCATGGAACATTCTATTTTTTAAAAGTATAGTTAGAGTTGTTTATTTTTTACCTTCCTTTGGGACGTAAAAGCCGACCAATTATTTATTTGACATTCAAGCCGAGTAAGTGTCGGACTGATTGAACGCTAAGGAAACGTGAGGTCGATTAGTCAGACGAAAGTGGAATCTCTAAAGAAGTAAGTAGCGCGGGTGATGCTGCATAGTAAAGCATGATTAATGAGGCATTGTTAGTAAAACTCCAGCAAATGCGGCAAATTGAGCGGGTTGGTAAAGACACATGGTGAGAGATGGAAAGCGCAAAGAAGGACCTGGGCTTAGAAAATCCGCGCGACTAGCCGCTCGAGGCACTTCTGTGCACTCGCGGTCTTTTCCCACGCTCGGAAAAACAATTTTATGTAGCACGTATTGAGCAACAAAAAGCCGTATCGGGAGTTCTTTCATGTCGCTGTAGAATTTTCTCATAGACGCTTTTCATCTAATTACAACATTATCAGGTTGACAAAAATAATTATGACTAATTATGTGATTAGGCGCAATGCAAAACGACGGCAAACAACGTCGCCTTTGTTTGGTCCAGCTACGTGGCATTTACTTCATTATAAAGTTTGGCTCAAGTATACAGTAGGGTATAGAGCGTTCGTTACGTCTATATCTTTTCCAAGTGCACGTCCTTCTTCACGCTGTTTATCTGTCGCCGTGCAAATCCACTGAACTCCTGTAATACTGGCGGCAGATGGGCTCTCTGCTTCGAAAGGAAGCCTTCTTCCGGAGGTTAGCCAAAAAAGCCGGGGCTTCCAGTTTTTCTGGAGAAAACGGGTTTCCACGTGCGACCACACTCGTAAATGGAGCGCGGAATGTACGCAGTACTGACAAAAGAAGCACAAGCTGTTTCCAAGTTTAAGTAATTCTGAATGTTGAACGAGAACGCAAGTTCTGGACAGGCATTTTTCGTTCCGTGCGGCGAGTTGCTGGCTTATGAGACAGAGAAGAATGGCTACTTTTAAAGAATTTCGCTCGCCAACATTCACCACGCAACTAAATTTTTGTATATCGCTACATTCTGTTCTCACTCACAAAAAAGCAAAAAAAATAGAAGATAGAAAAAAGTCAAATATTCAAACATTAAAATGTTCTGAAAGCTTGTCAGAGGTAGCAGTGCCGTATCAGTATAGCTCACCGAATAGCCTTCAATATGTTCTTATTGATGAAAAGTCAGATAATAAACGTTGAGTGGATTGCTCGCCACGGCGAACACGCATGAAGTGCAACTTTCATGAATATGTGTCACTCCGTTGTTCACTGAGAGACTGATTGTCAAGCGCATCTGGAAATATCCAATCAGTGATTAAAACAACGCACGCCACCAACGTAAATCTATGAACGGGGCTTTGTTCTGGCGCATGAAACATCCTAGTTTTTAAAAGTACAGCTAGAGTTGTTTATCTTTTCCGCAATATGTCACATACGTTACCGTGATACTTTATACACACTGCGCAACCACGTGTCATACTTCTGACAGCAGCAGCAGCAGTTCACAGTGATTGCGTAATAACCTGGCAGAGCAAAAGCACCAGCAGAGGACCGACGCTCTTCGATCCGATTTTATCCTTGCTGCTTGCTCTCCGTCGTTACATCAACAAACAAATCTTAAATTCAGTTAACACTTAGTCTCATCTCATACTAAAGGCAACCGATTAGCGAATGTTTTTTTGTTTTAGATATCAGCGGTTCATCATGACACCGCTAGGCTTATACAGCCGGGAAAATGCTTCGATTTTTCATCTACCAGATGGCGCCACAGCATAAGCTTTGGCGATGCGTTGGCAATGTATAGAACACTGTAAATGCCTATTTCGTTACTGCATCATTATTGTGATTCCACGTTCTAACTCAATACGTGATGACGGTATGCAAAATACGTTGCTGAATGGGACAAACCTCTGCAGTTTTCAATGAATCAAGGAATAAAGCATATTATTTCCAAACAACATGGTTCACAGGTCAGAGTGGAGAAGGGAGGGAGAAAAAAAAAACGTTACATCATTCTGACGATGCCGCTATCTTGCAAACTCGTAGGCGGCGAGGCAACGATCTCGAATCTCAGCCCTGCAGATTAATCCAATCATCCAGTCTTGGTATGGTGGCTGCTACCTCTGGTGAACACCACTGAAAGTTTTCAATAAAGAGCTTCTTTCTCTACATTCGCATGCCTATCGTGGTTCCAGAGATGCAGCGCATGCGCAAAAGAAGCAAAGTATCGTGATTGTTTGACGCGAAGCTAAAATATCTATTATAGAGGTCTGACGACTAATTAGGTAGACGCTTCGCGTACTTGACAATATATTTTTTTTTCAGCTTACGAAGCTGAAGAATGAATATTGGCCTCTGCTAAACACACCTAGGAAACATTATGAAGTTTTGGGAAAAAACCAGAACTTTAACTTTACCCAGAACGCAGCGCACTTTAATACGCCAAGTACCGGTGTGCGAGTACTGGGGGTGGAGTTTACGCGGGAGCATCAGCGTAGGAAATGCAAGAGGCGCAAACAGCCGGCGATATAATACAGCTTGCCACTTCAGTTGCCTGAAAACATTCAAGGGGAATATAAAGAAGGCGCGCAGACGCCTTGAGCGATTTTTTTTTTTTCAGCTAGAGTTTGTTAATGTGACGCGATGAGATGGCCGGACTGGGAATGAATAGGATAATACATTGCTCAGTCGAACAATACGTAACTATGACTAAGCCAGTTGCCGGTCTGAACGGTAATTCCGTTTACGGGCTATATTTCTATTTCTAGTCTGCAGTTAACAGAACCCTGAAAGTTCGAGTTCTTCTAACCAAGGACGAAGTTTTGGGTAAGTAGTGCTTTGTCTTCGGAGTTAATAAAATAAAGCACATCTCCCGTGCCAATTTCTTTTTTCCTTTTGAATCGACATGCACTGTACTTTATTATGTACATGCACGTACTTTATTAGCTACTAGCTATCTTATTCCGCGAGGTTCTATGAAGTATTTAATCGATAGTTTTAAGTGAATAAGGACCAAACCAAAGTGTTCCTCTGAGAAGGTGGCACAATTTCGCATAAGAAAGTAAAAAAAAAAACAAAGAAAGAAATGAAGTGTGCTAACGTTGTTGTATTTACCGAGCAGCAAAATTTAATAGAATAGTAGTACGCTTTCGCAGCAGTAATAGTTAACCAATACCTATGTTCTGCTAGAGAACTTTAGTTTAGTAACGAGACCATGTTGCGAAAAAGCGAAATGCAAGCATTGAAAAAGAGATATTTGGATGCCGCGATCTCTCAGCTTTAACCAAAATAAGTAATGAATGCGAAGCGTGCTCGCGAGAAAGAAAAACGAAAAAAAAAATCTTTATTTGGAGCAAAAATGTAACCGTGCAAGGATTTGATAACAGGTTGGCGGATTCTCAATCTTCTTTTTTAATAAAATGGCACAATCCTCGCACAGAACAGCATGGCAGCATTAGCAGCAACTTCCAAAACATTGCAAGGGTTTATTCCTGTGCACAGGATCAAAGCTGTAACCGAATTACTTTTGTATTCAGAACAGAATCGTTTTTTCTCATTCTCCCAATATAAACAAGGAAGCGCGTGTTGCAAAGCGCATCGCGTTGCTCCGAAACCAAAAAGAATGCTTCAGATCGTGCAGAAGATATGGAAAAAAAAGTGAGCTTTTCCCACACAATTCTTCAGTAATGTGTTTCGTATTCACCGAGAAATAACACCAAGTGGTTGGAATGTACGCAGCGCAAACGATCACGTATACATGCATGACCACCGGGAATGCTTGAACGAACAATAACGATGATTAGAACGACAGAAAGCTACGATAGTTGGTAATTATTCATAATGCATAATGATTTATAATGCATAATGAATAGCGTGTGCTTTCATCACAGTGACTTCAAGCCCGAGCAGCTGGCAACAGTCTACCCTTGGTCCAATGTTTATAAAGGCACAATAGCTGTGAACTGCTTTACTGGCGTAAGGTATTACAATAAGCAAGTCTGACTACTTAATCCTTTCAATAAGACATTTCTGCTCGCCTGCGCTTAGCGAGACCCAAATGAGTCCTCAGTCGCATCACAACACTTCTACGTGAGCTAACCCGTCAACCGATGAAAGCAGTTCAAGATCTCGTTTGTAACGTGGTATCCGACGTTCCCTGAAAGCGGGAAACTTCGTCGAACGTGCATTGTTAGAGTATTGAGGTGCCCTCCGCTCTCTCTCTTTCTCCCCCCTCCCCTTACTGAATATCACGCCTTATTACTGTAACTTATTAAGTTAGCCTAACTGTATCTAGTTTCAGAGACCGAGGAGACTGTGACTCACAGAAGACGTTCGCCAGCTGTTGCCAGTAACCAATTGTCATTGGTTTAGAGGGTTTACGTAGACCTCTCGGCAGTTATGAAAGCGGCTGCCTGTAATGGACGCCGATGTCTATTCTGTGCGAAAAAAAAGTAGAACCATATCAAAACAAAAGTCAGCGCGGAAGTTGAAGGCCTGCGAACAGAAACGCGAGAAGCGGGAACTTTATCAAGGATTATTAACTGTATTGCGGCAAAAAGGTGGGGCTAAGATAGCGAGACACACACACACACACACACACACACACACACACACACACACACACACACACACACACACACACACACACACACACACACGCACACGCACACGCACACAGTAATATATATATATATATATACAGGGCTTGAAATTTTTTCAAGGGTTGGCTGTGCTGTGGCAGGTAGCTCAATTCTAGTTTGTGATCTGGTCTACTCGAAGCGGCGAACACTACTTGCACAAAAAATTGAAGTGCTAAATCTACTAATTAACAAGAATTCACTAATTAACCTTTCAAATAATATCTAATGACCCATGTTGCAATGTACGAGTTCTACCCGTGGAGTTCGCACTTGGAACGAATTCTCAGGACGACACCAGTTTCGAGATATGAATTCCTGAACTTAGCAGGGCAATGCATTGGCGTTCCAGTTACTTGTGTGCTTCAGTGCCTGAAACGACGTTTTTTTAACAAATTGCGTGAGAGAGTGTGTGTCTTAACGCAAAGAAAGGGAACCAAGCGGCTCGATTCTGATTAATATCATAGGAAGACAACAAACAAAGACACTGAGGACAATATATAGGAAATTACCTGTACTCACTAATTGAGTTTAAGAAATGGTAAATAAGGTTAATAGAACTGGATGAAAAAACAACTGACCGCAACTGAGATACGAACCCAGGTCTTCGCATTACACGCGCGGTGCCCTTACTAGTTAAGCTATCGCGGTGCCGTTTTCCCGTCCGCTTTCTGAAGTATTCATGTTTTGCTATTAGAACTAACCTTGGGAGTGTCAGCCAGCGCCACCATTCAGAAACCTTGGCGGCGGATGTGGAACATCCTTTCCGACACAGGCGTTACAAGTGCGTGACCTATTTGGGGGACAGCAAGTGGTCAATAAACCCACTCATGCTACCTGAAGGCATCAAGGTTGCTGGATTCGGTACCCTCGTATTGTAATGAACGAAGGTCCACCAAGGTTTGTGAGTGGTGGCGCTGCCTGACATTCCCAGGGATAGCTGTGGCAGCATAACATCAATCCAGCAGAAAGTGGATGGGAAAACGGTACCGCGGCAGCTTATTTGGCAAGATCATCACACGTGTAATGCGAAGACGTGGGTTCGTATCCCACCTGTGGTCAGTTGCTTCTTCATCCACTTTCATTGCCTATAAAATATAATTTCTTTAATTTAATTAGCAACCACAAGTAACTTCCCCTAGGTTGTCCTTGGTTTCTTTATTTGTCGACTTCTTATCACACACATATATATATATATATATATATATATATATATATATATATATATATATATATATATATATATATATATATTAACCGTTTATTTTATTCATAATCAAAACTGCAAGTCCAATATAACTGTTGTGCGACTTCGTAAACTGTGCAAAGTTCCCGGATGTGGGTCTTTCCTTTTCTATCCGAATAGTCCAGAATATTCGGCGCATTCACTTCCTTTATTATATGCCTTTGAAGGTAGCTCAAGGCTGTAGAATTAAAAGAAGACGTCCACCTTTGGTATGGCAGCGGCACATTGTATAGCGTGCTTTTATTAGGGGCACCTTTCGTAGAGCAACCTCGGGCCGTCTCATGATCAACCTCTTTCTATTTCTTGCAGTGCGCACGGGTCGGATTGTCAGAAAACGGATAAATAAACAAATTTACAAGATCACTAAACATGAAGCACAGTTTAGTATTATAGAATTTATAACTCTCTTTAGAGTATATTTGGAAGCATATAAAAAAAAAAGAAGTGTAGGTATTATATATACGTGCGAACCAACGTTACATTCCTCGCATACACAAATTATTAAACTTGTTAAAAGATTCTGCCGATTTGTACCACATAAATGTTGCAACTATCGCCCAAACTGAATTAAAATGCACAAAGTTAAGGAGGCAAATTATAGGTGATGTTATGATTCTACTATTTAAAAGCGTCGCTGCTTGCACAACTACTTATGGCTGGCAGATCATGGTCTAAGTCACTTAACGCGCCAATGAAACCGGCTTTACTAAGTAAAAGTGTAACTGCTTGCACAAGAAATGCAAACTGCTCAAGACCAAACAGGTTCAACAACTTCCTTTTCCAGGGGTCGACTATATTAGTTCAATAAATTCATATTTTGAAAGATCGTCTTTCTTGCGCTGGTATTGTATTGAAGTCTTTAGTATTGTGTAACTCGCTGTCTTCTACATGCGAGAGCCTACGAGGATTTACAAGAGCTCTTTCGTTCCGCATTGTAACACGTGATGGACCTATGTGCGACTCCTGTGAGATCGAAGAATGTATTGAACACCTCCCGTACCTTTTTTTTTCCGTCACGGCTTCCAGCGTCCCCCTCTCCTGACAGCGTTAAACTGTCCATACTGAAGACCTCTTCAGGAGCTGAGATCCTTGGACCATGGCCATGCGCATAGCTGGCACTAAAAGCAACGAGAGCCTTGCTACGGTACCTCAAGTCGACAGGTCTCTGCGACCGATTATAGACCCGGTGAGTACTATTCAATTGCGCTCACAACTTTTCCGTTTATTCTCTCGTTTCGGCCCTTTATTTCTTTCCACCAGCCTACGGTAGCAAACCAAACGTGTGCCTGGTTGACGTGCCTGACTTTTCTTGCTTTCTCTCTTTCTCTCTCTCTCTCTCTCTCTCTCTCTACGAGTACAATACGTAGGCGAGCACACAAGGTAATCTGGAGCCTAGCACTTCCTTGATATTCACAAACTGAGTTCCACCAACACGAATCTCGCTTCGACAACAACACAAGTTTGATGCTGAACTCCGCGAGACGATGGGCGTCTTTCCTAGTCGAGTCCAATATTATCATCGAGGGCTAACCGCACTGGCCTCTTACCACAAATTGTATACTCTCGTGACTCTACTCACTATGAATTCGATTTCCTTCACTTGCCGTTTGGTACTCCAGTATTCATCACGCGCACTACGCAATAATTACTTTTTCTCCTTTTGATATTGGCCTGTAACATCGCAAACTGTTCCTTCTCTTTGCTGTCCTTCAGCATTTCTTAATGAATTGCAACCTCAGGTCCTGCTATTTTAATTCGACTGCGGAGAATTTTTTACATGAATTGCCTCTAATTTATGTAATCCAAGAGTCGATTGCAGTAGGCCACCACAAATGATATCACCGCATTTCCTAAGCTTCAGTCCAAGCGGCTAGACGCCTGATGGCAGACAAGCGCAAAATAATCGCTTGGTCAACTAGACAGTGGGTGTTCGTCGTCGAAGCGGAGAGCAAGAGGCGCGATTTCTGAAGCGAGAGCCCATCACACACAAAAAAGATCGAAACATAGAACACCGATGATGCGCTAAGGATGTCTCCCAGGCAGACACCGAGAGCTGGAAAATAGTTATTTTTTTCCACCAAGCTAGCGCTTTCGGTCAACGCAACTGCAGCATTGAAATCCAAATATGAGGCCTGCGCAACAACTACTCTGCGAACGACATCTAGCTAACGCTCCTCGGAAGTTACTTGTAAGATAAACTGGTCTCTCTTTTCTTCTCCGCCTTCAACCACACAAAGGGCATGGTTCAAACTGTGATCAGAACAATAACAGAAGCTTGAGCGTAGAAAATGGCTGCGGTGGTGCGCTGAATGTAATCGACGGCAGTGTAAACGCGGTTATCATTTTATAGAGCCTGCTTCGAATAAAATTGTGCGGCAGCAATGCCCGTCTACCATAAGTGTGGGCTCAAGCAGCCTGATATCAGTGAAGTAGATAGGGTCTTACGGCTGAATGCTCCTTAAAGTGCCTATGTATCGCGAAAGTGAAGTGCGTGAACCATGGAAGCGGATGATATAGATGTGCACTATTTTCACTGACATAAGCAACAAAAGATCAATAGCTGTTGTACCTAGCTCGTTAGTACGCTGTATTACGGTGTTGTGCTAAGTGCTGCATCTCAATTAACTTTAGCTTTCACCACTGAAGCCCAAGAAATGGATGATGAAGGGAACACGTGCACCACCTTCAACAATCAGACGACACCACGCCCAGACAATAGTTTCAAAAGACTTCGCCTGGCTCACTCAGCAGGGGTTGTCTTGCTTGTTGTGCAAGCAAGGCATCTGTGTAGGCCCAGCGTAAGCCTAACTTCCTTAAATGCTACCCTCATGATAACGGCAATGCCCAAGAGCTTTGTAATTTCTTCTCCCCCCCCCCTCTCAACCTGCGATCATGCTAATACACATTTCCTTTTACGAAATTTCTAGTTTCTTTGTGCGTGTTCCGCGAGCGCTCGTCAGTGAATCGTCTCGGCTAAATAAAGAATCAGAATACTATACACGGGCATGGGGCAGCACGCCCAGACGTTCAAAACAGGTAAACATCAGTAAAGCAATTCATTTTCTCCAATTTATTTGATAGCACCTCTTCCCGCATAGTTTTCTGTAGACATTTCCTTCGGCAAACGAGCGAAGGCGAGAAAGACGTCATTGCAGCTCGTTGCCTCGTCTTCAACTTTCCGAAGGTACGTGCGCGAGCAAGCACTATAGCAGCTTCCGCCGCATCGCAGACTCCGGAAGACGTCGGAGATAGCGCCACACGGGCAGGAAGCGAAGATCAACATCGTCCCGCTTGTACAAGGAACGGAATCATATCCGCCGTGCGCTAAGATATCCGCCGCGCTCGGAATTAGCAGCGGGCCCGCGCGCGGCCCTAAACGAATCCCGCGTAATCCCCGTCGCGAACGCGAACGCACACTCGAGTTACTCCGGTCGAGCACTCGGGAGAACAAACGCGTATATAAATGCTCACACGTGCACCGAGCAGTAGGCCAGCACTTTCTGGCCCTCAATTCGCGATCTCGGCACGCGCCTTTTATTATTCTTTTTATTACTTTTTTTTGTCCTTGCCGATGCTTGGGGGGTTTGTACAGATCATGATTCTCGATCCCCACGTATCAGTGGTGTTGCTTGGAGGATTCTGCGCGCACCCTGCTTTATTCTCTTGTTGTTTTCGCACGAAAAAAAGAAATTGTGGGGTTTAACACCCCGAAATTGCACAGTGGGTGGTGAGAGATGCCGTGGTAGGGAAAGCCCGACACTAATTTTGACCACCCGAAATTTTTAGCGTGCACCCAGGTCTAAGCACGTGAGAGCTTTTTTTTTTATTATTCCGCCCCCAAAATTAGGCCGCCACGATATAATGAACACAAAAAAAAATGAAAGAACGAAAATAAGAACTTGTATTCATGAGAAGTCTGACGCAACTCAGTATTTTTCTTTTTAATGTAAAGAAAACCGCCACTGTGGAGCAGTTACTTCAGCGTTACGCTGCTAAGTCCGAGGCCGCGGGATCAAATCCTAGCCCCAGTGGACACAGTTCGACAGGGGCGAAGTTCCAACATGCCCGTGCACCATGAATTCTGTGCACGTTAAAGAGCCCCCAGGTGCTCAAAATGAATACGGCGTTCTCAACTACGGCTAACCTCATAATCATGTCGTGGTGTTGGCAAGTAAAATGACGGATCCTATTTTTAAATTTACATAACACGTGACCTACATAACACATGACATACATGACACGGGACATGTTTTCTTGACCACGCTTCTCATTTCGATGCTCTGCGGTGGCCTTTAGCAGCGCTTACGCTGACAGAAATTAGAATCCATCAAGACGAGAGGCCCTCTTGAAAGCACACGGTAGGTGCGACAAAAGACAAACGTAAGCACAAAGCCACATCCGAGGAGGACATTTAGTATGTACTACAGCATCCTATGCACAGAAAGAAGGACGAGTTTAAGGACCAGCATAATCTTGAATCGTCTTGTTAAGTGATACCAGAGTCACCTGCTTAGGGGGAAGCAGAACAAAATGCAGGCCTAGGAGTGCGCTCTGCGAAACGAATGACCAAAAATGAAAAAAAAAAAAGAAAGAATAGACCAGTTACGCTACTTGCAACAGACTGGAGTAGGTAGCCGTATTGTGGTTTGAACAAAGAGGAAGGCCCAAAAAAGAAAGCCAAGATATACACGATGTGTAAATATGGATTTCACCATGTGAATGAACGCTTGAACACGGAAAAAAAATTTTCGCATCCGAGACTTTTTGCATGTTACACTTTTATCACGATAGAGTGCTCGGTAACGAGTAGGTGAATTTTCTAGGAATGCTGCGTAGAATAGTAATACGTTTCACACGCCAGGAGTCGGCAGAAACCTGTACTAAAAGAGGAGCAATAAAGAAAGGTCCGGAACTCAGAGCCACGTGTCGAGGAAACTGCCAGGAGGCGCGAAGAGCGATGAGGGTGAAGGCACAAGCATTGCTCTCCCTCACGACGCTGCACCAGAGTCTGCCGAACGAGCACCGGCTGTAATATGGGGTAAAAAAAGGAAAAGTGAAACTAAAGAAATTAAAGGCCGAAGTAAAGCGAGTGGTAGTCTCGCATGCTGGTTTGCTTCACCGCGCGGCGAATGCGCTGTGCCGTGTAGTACGCTTGGCAGGCTTGCGCTGCCGCGGAGGTTTTGGAATTCGGAGAATCCTGCCTCTAATATTGGACTCCCTCGCCTTCCGTGTCCTTCCTCTCGCACACTCTTGCCTGGCTACGGCATTTATCACTGCTTTCACTCGACCGTCTGCATTCTGGTTAGGAATTTCGTGTTCATCTTTGGTTCTTACCTACGCTTTCCTTCGCCTCCTTGGCTCCCTGGCTTTGCTCCATGGTGCTCTCGCTTTCTTCTTTAGGCTCTCTTCTTCTTCTTTTTTCTTTATTCAGAGGCGTGCTCTTCTCGGTTGGTGTCATGGCTCCAGTGACGCTTACTTTCGTGATCTGTTCCTTAACTAGGGTTAGCTCAGTTTTAGCAGCGTTTGTGTTTCTTTTTCGCCTTTTCTGTTTCACCTAGCTCACTGTCAGGTAATTCTCACTGCTTTGATGGTGCTCAAATGATTATGCAGCTTATTGCTCGCTACAACACTACATTTCGGTACTGTAAAGTGGGTACTTACGCGCTCCATCATTGAACCTTCCACTGCGTATGCAGTCATCACTGAGGGCGTTCTCTAGTCCCCGCTTTAATTAATCTTCAGGGTATCTCTCGCTTCAAACAGCATTATATTCCGAAACGGCCTTTGTCACCACTTTTACTGCTTTGCGTCGACCTGTTTCGCAGATATCAGCGGGTGCACGTCTTGTAATGCTGCCACTTCTACAGACATATAAAAGCCAAGTGGAAGCGATAAGTGATATTGACACGCGTGCTTGTCTTTTCTTCTTTTCCTTTTTTTTCTTTTGCGGTGACCGTTTATCACGTGAAAACAATTGTTAACGTTATCGCTCGACGCAAGACAGCCCTGCACGTATTGGTGCCTTCTAGGCTGTGGCGGCCGATTCTGTCTGCTGTTTAGGTTGCTGCGGAACTTTCTGTAATCAAATTACATGCTTGACGTGAATGGTGCTGTGAATTCTGAAAGCACGCCAACACCAGCCATTACGCTGGAACCATCGGCGAGTCATGCATAAATACCCCGACCTGCTTGATCCACAGATAACATTTTGGCAATCGACTCATGCGCTCGCCACTATCGTTTCGCCCAAGTGTAACTTGTTTTTGTTGGTCCAGGTTCGGCATACATAAGATTTACAGGTTACAGAAGATATTTAAGATACATAAGCACAGGTATACTTAAAATACTTGAATTACGAACGAACGGAATTACTAGAGAGCGCGCGTGCAGTACTACGAATGGGTGATAAAGTGACAAATGTGAAACAATCACATGCCTATCTTTGTTTTGTGTATCAGTGTGCAGTTCAAGCAAAAAAATAAATAAAATAAAACTATACTCTAAGGCGTCCGTCAACTTAAACCACTAGCCCAAGAGCATTTGCTGCTTTTCCATGAATCTGCAAGCCGGTACATATTGCGTGTTCTATTGCTAGGCGAAATGCTTCTCACTCTAGACATCACTGCTAACATTGACAACTTGTGTTTGCAATGTTGCACCATCCCGTATTCAGAGAGCCAGATGCATTTTACTCCTATGCCCTCATGTACCTGGTGATCAAAAGTACGTTGTAACTTCTTTCGTACCATTTCGTAATCCATTGCGGAAACTAAAATAAGCGGTGAATGTATTGCACTAGCATGTATTCAAAGAGCTAGATGCATTTTACTTGTCCCTTTTAAATACGTGGTGATGAAAAGCGTTTTCCCACTCCTTTCGCACACTTCAACAATCGTTGCGGAAGCTTAAAAAGTGACCAGACGTGAATTTAGGGAAGAGATGTTGCTCTTATATTCAATATAGTAAGAAACATGCTCAAGAATCGAAAGTGCAAAACGTTCGAGATTTAACGGTAACAGTCCAAATAGTGGACACACACGCACACGCACACACACACACACACACACACACACACACACACACACACACACACACACACACACACACACACACACACACACACATGTAAAAAATGTCATCCTAAATCTTATTGTTACATTACCTAACATAATATAACCGTAAATACACATCTATGCGGTATTAGCATAGTTATTACTAAACGTTTACTTTATTTAAATCCATGTTCGGCCTATAAAAACATAAATGAAGATATACAGCTATACAGTACATGCCGACGTACTTAATACATACAGACGTACTTATTATTCATACAATGCACACACATGTACACACATACATATAAACACATACACATTTTACACGCAACATTATATACAAAGCAAGGTCTGAACATACAAAAGTTCTTTATAAGCGTACTAGAATTCCTAAGTGATTAATTTTTTTATTTTAATAACTACTTTATTAATGAATGTAAGACTAAATCGGTTATTAACACATAAACAGTTTTTCAGCACCGAAATATGTTTATTGTTTAACGAACACGGCCAACAGGTCGAACATTCTGTAGCGGGTACTAACAATTTCTCTTGGTTGTCCTTTCTTATATTCCCGGCTCTATTCACGTGAAACAACGTGTCCAGTCATTACTATTGTCATCTTTCCTATGTTATACCGCACATGTGTAGCAACACTGAGATGAATCAAGGCTTGATACTGCCAGCCGGAACCACCTTTGTTTAACGTCCCTGCCGTTCTATACAACATTTCTCTTGTTCTCTCTCTCTCTCTCTTTTGATATTGCATTACTCGCACCCATTAAGCGGTGTGGTATCGGGCAATGTGTAAAATCAGCCACCGTGTCAGGTACTGCAGAATAGACATTTCGCTAATTTCGCAGAATGTATGTAATGGGCAGCAATTACTTCAGCGCATTTACTTTGTACGAAATTTATTCCACGTTCACTCTCAAGGCGGATGAATATTCATGTGGATGCTAGCGTCCCTCAGTTGTAACATTAAGTGAAATGCCTCTTTTTACGGCTTCCTTTATTTCATTCTTTTCAGTCTACCTTCATTCTATAGCCTTGTAGGCAAATTTGTTGCCTCCATGTGTTTTCTTTTTTCACACATTACTTTTTGTAATTAGTTGCAACGTCTTTTTATTTCACCCTTTTTCGCGCCGTCACGTGCTTTAATTATAGTCCTATTAATGACTGTTCTTTAGAAAGCCAGTCCTATCACTTCCCAATAAATTGCCTGTTTTGCATTGCCCAAATAGATCAAGAGTCACAGGAAGAAAGTCACATACGAATTGTTTCGCGCGTGTATCGCGTTGTAGGCTGAATAGATCACCAACTGTTCCGATTCTGAAGCCATCTCAATTATCCCCGCACCTACTATGCTGCCATCGCTTTTGCTTTCTTGATGGAAAGACCTTCCTTTTCTGAGTTGTTCTTTTTTCTCCAACGACTGCCAACATTGCAAGCTCCAATAACAGTGACGTAGAGCTATTTGAATCGTCCACCACTGGCTTGATATGCCAATTACGCAACAGTCTACACCAACCACTTGACCATTTCTTTTTCCCCTTCGCAATATCGACCGGTCCGAGCTGTCCGAGACAGTACGATATCAGAAATTTTATTTTCTGCGTCTTACAACACCGATTTTTCTTTTTTTTTCTTCCTACCACGCGCATTATGCAACGAGCCCTTTGATTCACTCCATGGCTAAGCTCCGTAACGTTCCTTTGTTCCGCTCTGCTCATTTAAAGCGAAAGCGAACTCTGCAGTTCAGAAATTTGAAGGTCACCGGCTATGCCAGGGCCCGAGATTTGTTCTCTCTGTCTCTCCCTTTTTTCTTCATTCGCTCACAGCATTCGAAAAACGGACGAGGTACCGTCACTGAACAGAACGAAGTTACACTGTTTTGGGGATAGGAATAAGCGAAGTTAAGATATCCGCAAAAAAGAAAAATGAAAAAAGAAAAAAAAGAGACAAGAACAGTACAAGAGGGAATGAAAATTACGTGCCTAGCCTCTTCCCAACGAACAGCATAGCAACTTTATGGGGAAGAAAGAACAGAGGTCACCAGACCCGAATGGGCATTTGCTTGTTACCTAAGGAGCAGAAAAAGAAAGAACAAAAACGCGGAGGGCACATTCATCTCACAATATGGTGCATTCAAAGCGGACCCCGACGGTGCAACCGAAATATTTCAACATTGCAGTTACAAGCGAGCGCGTGGCGTACTGGCTCTGCTGTCGTACCGCCACCGGCACGCTTTGCATGATGACGCCGTTCGTATACGGAGGGAAGCAGACAGCCGAACATTTGCTGAAATAGAGCCCATTCGGCCGTCTCGCCGAAGGGACTCTGGCGTGGAGAGTCATGGTCGGGCGCATCACGCGACGCATCATTTTTTTTAGGAGTTTGAAAGATGTCGAAACCGGGCCCCAGCGCTATAAGCGAGGCTGCCATCAGGCAGAGTTTCATCGCGTCAATTTAACGTAGTGGTATAGCGAGCCACTCCCTCCCCCTCCCCCGCCCCTTCCCCTCCCCTATGAGCCGTGGGCGTTGCAGCCTATCCTTTGTTTGACGTACAATAAAGAGGTCACAGTTTGGATTAAAGGAGCTAGAGACTGCGTCGATATATAGCTTAATTTAATTCGACAGACCTTAAAAATGGCGCGCCCGGAGTTCCCAGCGAACACGTGGCTGTACGCAGTAACGAATGATCGCCTGTTAGCGATGCAGCTGTAGCGTAGGCAAAGCAAGTTTTTACAGCGCGAGCGCTAGAACATAAGATAGAGGAGGGGGGGGATAAATTCAGAGTAATTCGCTGATCATAGTGGGAAACAAAAAGCTGGCTTTAACTGCATGAAACAAACAGGAGAGAATAGAGAGTTCCAGAATCGCAAACGAATCGTGTGATACTCTCTTTCAGCATAAATTTTATACTATACAGGGCAACCTCGATATAATAAAGATTAACGTAGCAAATTATAAGGGTGCAATGAAGTATATATTTGCAACGCTTTAGCGTGGATTGCTAAGCTGATGCACAAATTGAGCGAAATGTAGGGCCCGCCGTGGCATCGGTTAGATCGTGGCGCACTTGAGATATATGATTTGGAACGCACATAGAACATTCACGGAATCGAATGCCCAAGAATACGTTTGTTTTTGCTTGCACCGTTCGTAGAGAGCTAACAAAGCCGTTTCCAAAGAGTTGATTATGATGTTTTACGTGCCAAAACCACTTTCTGATTATGAGGCACGCCGTAGTGGAGGGCTCCGGAAATTTCGACCACCTGGGTATCTTTAACGTGCACCTAAATCTAAGTACACGGGTGCTTTCGCATTTCGCCTCCATCGAAATGCGGCCGCCATGGCGGGGATTCGATCCCGCGACCTCGCGCTCAGCAGCCCAACACCATAGCCACTGAGCAACCACGGCGGGTTTCCAAAGAGTTGCCAGCACCGAATCGTGTGCGTACTCATGCGAGAGTACTAGATAGAGCAAGCAATTTGTTATTGAGAAAATTAATTCATTGTTTTTGGGTTCGAGAGAGATATACTGCAGCTGGTTCCTTGGTTATGGTGAAATCTCTTTAGTTTTCTCCCCCCATAGATAACGGAAGACGGAGGAGGGGAGAAGTATAGAAGAATGTGCGAATCTTCACACTAATTGAGAAAGAAACAGGGAAATGATTGTAGGCCTATAAAAGACGTTTTGTTGTTTGTTAAATGATGAGCCCGTGGGAAAAGAACAACCGAAAAGCTAGGTATGCCAATAGTCTAAAATAAATTCCAGCGAGTAAAATATATATATACCTAAAAAATAAAAAGAACCACGAGGAAAAATAGCGGAGGAATGGAGCATCGCTTTATCCCCGGTGTAGCCTTCTATACACTATAGTGCGCCCTTTATCAGCGACATGCGAACGTCGAGTCGTAGCTACTGTTACTTACTAAAACAGTTTATCTGTACCGTCGCGTCATTAAAAAGCAAATTAATATTATAATATACGTAAAGTGTTATTATTTTTGCTTTACATCAAAACACTCGCAGAAAGAAAAAGAGAGCTATCTGGCAACTGTCACAAGGGGCACATCAGCTGACGGCTTTTGAGTATAAATGGTACATAGAAAAAGAATAGTGAGTGAAACACAGTGAAGAATAAATCACATAATAGAAGGACAAGCTTACATAAGCTTGCACGAAATCAGCAAATTCTTCGTATACGACAAAACAAAAAAAGGGTGACTCGGATAACAGCTAGTCAGGTATCAGCATCTTTGAACGTACGGCTAGCTAATTACCGTGCAACGCCATTAACGGCAAAATCAAATTAAGCGCAGTCTTTTTTTTTAAACTTTACTTATTCGGAGCAGGAAGGTTCCAAGAACAGCATCACGAGGTGCTCTTAATATAGCGCCGCAGGCTCGCAACATTGAGCTGAATTCTTGTTGATTGACCCTAATGCAAACAGATGTTGAAACAAATATTGCATTTCTCGCATTAAATCAAAAAAAGAAAGTCTGCATTTAACGAATAGGACTCCGCGAAAAGCAAGAACGTAGGTGTTGTTTAACTGTGCTGCTTTCATTTTTCTGCCGTTTCTGTTTGCGCGGGCTCCTGTCCAAAATAATTATTGTCCACCACAGCAATTCGTGCTATCTGAAGACACGTCTATGCACTTGCAGAGTCGCCAAGTTGAAAGAGCATGACGATTAAAACGCGGGGTCAAAATCATACAAGTTTCAGTGCCCAGGTACTTTCAGGCATGCATTGCAATTTCACTGCTCATATCTATCGGTAATGAGGCCGTGCTCATTCGGCAGCTTTCCCGAGAATAAGTGTGGCTTCGTGCTTTGAAAATGTGCAGCTAAATACATTGATGTTCCCCGTAGTTTAGTCATCCAGCAGTTAGCAGTGTTCTTCCGGGGAGACACCGTGCGTGGAGCGCCAGATTGTCATACACGATTGTGGTGATTTGTCACGCAAGAAGCCTATGGAAATAACACATTCGACGTAGTGGAGTCAAGCCTTCTGACGCCGAACATTTCTCCAAATCTAGTCAAAGAAGGACCGCAGCAACAAACGCAGTACATCATGCAAAGCGACTCTGCAGCTGAAGAAATACACAGTGAATATGACCGTGAAGACAAAAGAAGTCGGGGGGTGGGAGGGGGGGGGGGGGGCGCTGTAGGCAGAAGACAAGGAAGAGAAAAGGAAGAAATACAGGAGGTCGACGCTAAGCAACATTGGTAATTAAACTACGGCACGGCTACGAGGGCAGCTTTCGCAGGTATCGCTGGTTTTAAATCGCAATTTCTGAGTCAGAACAAATGCCATAATGGCGTATGTTTCGTTACTCAATTGGGCAAGGAGTTACAAAGAGAGCCATTTATAAAACTAAAATATTTCCGCGTGATAAAAAAGGATAGTTATAGAACACGATACCCAAAGCTCAGTGTTGTAAAAAACAAATCGAGTATGAATTAAGAGTACGGCCTTTTCATACCGGCACGGAAAGACGCCCACGCAATATGGCATTCAATGTGCTCCTAATACCGTCTTCAGGCCGCAAAGTGCTGCGCATTTCACATAAAGGCAAAAACAACTTGAACAATCATGAGAAATCTCAGAGGAGGACCTGTTATTTTTCTTTCTTCTGCTGTCCTTTTGTGTGCTTGGCCTCAGGCGGTCGCGCGCAAAAGATTACGGGCACGCAGTAGGAGATTTACAGCCGCAAATCCGCGCCGTGTACGCATTGCATGGAGCGTTGTTCGAGCAGCCATCTCCCCTCGCTAATCACGCTGTCCTGAGAGCATTCCGTTCTCCCGAGAACGGCGGGAATTAGGACCACGTCGAAGATTTTGCACGCTAGGGGGGGGGGGGGGGGGAGAAAAGAAAGAAAGAAAGAAACACGGGGCGCGTCTTTATTTAGGTGCGGCCCGGCACGAGAAAACATCTCGCGAGAGAAGGAGCTTTAAGCCAGCTGTCAGCACAGAAACAGCAACTCGAACAACCTCGTCTGTTTTATTTTTTAGATCTGCCTCATAAGAAAGAAGAAGAAGCGAATAAGCAGGAGGAAGAGAGCGATGGGAGGAGAACAAAAAAAAAAAATGGCGGCGCGTGTTGTTTTCACTCTTCCGTTCGCTCCTTCCGCCGCACACAGCATCCCAGCAGACGGAAGACGTCGTTCCGGCGGCAACGGCCAAGAAAAATATTGTCCCAGCGAAGCGCTACATCGACAGACAGCAGCGGCGGCGAGAGGCGGCTGACTGACAGCGCGCAGCGACCACCCCGAAAGAGAAAGCGTTTTTGGGTGGTAGTCTAAGAATTTGGCTGTTTCGTATTTATTTGTTTTTATCTACGTACACCGCGTATTTGAAGCCTCGCTTTCGTATGCGTTCGTCTTGGGTACTCGCGAATCCTCTGCACACCCACATACACCCATCTCTCTCTCTCTCTCTCTATATATATATATATATATATATATATATATATATATATATATAAGAAAGGTAAAGAAAGGGTTCTGAAGGGATTGCTAGCGGGAGAGGCAGTGGCAGCGATACGAGATGGACGACATGGCGTTGACGCATGCCAGCGCTGTGCCCCAAAACTGAAACTGCGCCGGGCAGGCGCACCACCTGCCAAATGCATTCAGTAGGCGCGGCCATAACGCACAAGCAACGGCGCTGCGCCGCCAACCACCGCGCAACGCAGAACGTTCTCTTGAAGAGCGCCGCGAGAAGGGAAGCGGCAAACCGGCAGGAAGACGCGTGGTTCGGCTGAGCTCGATTCCCGGAGCTCCGGCGTGCCGATGGCGTGGCACACGCGCGCGTTGCCGTATTTCGCGCTCTCCGCGAGCGTAGTTTTTTGCCGCTCGGCTGGTCGGAGCGAGTTGCATAAAATATGTGTCCCTCCCACCCCCTCCAGCCCTGTCCTTATATGCGCGACCGCCTAAGAGAACCAGCCACAACGACGAAGCGGGCCAGCGACGAAGGGGACCGAATCTGGCGGTTGGCCGGCGTGCCAGCAGAAACGTCATTTACAGACGCCCACCCCGCGGAAGCTCGCTCGTGGAGCCACCGTTCACCGGGGCACGTGTGTTGTATATGTGCGCCTCGCTGCACCCGCAGTTCCGTCACCGCCGCAAGGTACCCTGCCTTCCTTCTCTCAGTTCGGCTTCCCTGCACGTCCCCGTGCTACGACGGTCTCCTCCGTCCCTTAGTCGCCGGTCTTGTGAGCGGTCTTGTGTGCGTATACTTGCGCTTTCTTTTTTTTTGCCTGCGATTTGTGTCGGTCGAGCACGCTGCGTCAGGCGTTCTTCGCTTATTGTTTTCCCGCGATTCCGTGGGCGATCTCGCTCTTTCCACCCGCGCCTCAGGATGTTTCTATGTTGTTGTTGCTTCTTTTTATCCTCTTGTTACCACCGTTACACGCACGTCACGAACCACGCGTCGTCCGGTGGCTGCAAATTCCCGAGCTTTGTGTTCACTCGCTTACATTATATATATATATATATATATATATATATATATTGCACTATGCCGAACGATTCCCCGTTCGCCGCGCGGGCAGAACACGGACGGCGCTATATATAAGACGCCTGCGTCCATTCCGAATGCAAAACTATACGGTTACTGTGCGCGGCCTGCCTTATACCACGCATGCAGTACGCTTGTCCGTGGTGTTATGACGTTTCTTTCAGTTTATGTTGCTTCTCTCCTTGGCGCAGCTTTGGCATATCTTCTTTTTCCCTCTCTTGGCATTCGCTACCCGAGGGAGTCGTGATAGCGGAAGACATTAAGAAAGCGCTAGGGACGCCGTGTCTCACTTTGCTTGGTACAAAGAGGGTTTACTGTAAAGGAGAGGAATGGTACTTCAAATTGTACCTCCAGTTGTTCTGTGAAATTGTGAAGTGAAAGACTTTTCTAGACGTGTGACGTCTGGAAAAAAAAATGCCCGGACGTATTCCTGCGATGCATGGTTAGGTTCCATCTGCTCCCTAAGCAAACGGAAGTAAATCTAGTAAAACGGCCACCGGTGAGTTGCTCGAGGGGACATTGCGACTACCCTTGTTTTCACGGCATAAACAAGTATTATCAGCTTACGTAGATAAGAAGTCGCTTTGTTCGCCCTTCTTGTGCTTATGCGTCTGCTAGAGTTGAAATTCGTTCTTGAACATCCTTGTACGAAAGTAAACCCGCAAGAGATTTATAAAACACCGTTGAACGGCACTTCACAAGTACGGAATTGCCTGTAGCCATTCTTCCCTTCCAACGGGGTAAGCTCGATGCCCACTTATTTTCCTTTACAGACTTTTTATACTTTTTATAGACGCATTACAGGTGCCAGAACAGCTTGCTATGATATATCACGTATAGCATACGCCTTATGCGTTATAGGCGCAGTAAGAAAGCTGCCGCCTTTTTATGGAAAATGTGTTGCTCAGCGCGATACGTCACAAGGGACACTTTCGAACTAGATCTGACATATTGAGTTAGCCATCACTTTTTAAAATCAAGTGATATATTTCTGTCACTGCTCGGTGGATTTCTTCGGAACAAAGGTGTCTGTATAAAACAGAAGGCATATACCGCTATGTTTATGTGAGTACTGAGGGAGTCTGAATATACTTTCTCCACTCTCCCTTCGCTAATGTGATAAGTTTTTTCATGCGAGCACTCAAGAAGCACACTGCTTCAACATACACCTTAGACACTCACGCGCGAGTTAACATTCATAAGCCGTGTCGCGCTCCGAGGCCACGAAATATGAATACAACTTGCTGCTGCGCCTACCCACCAAGCAAGCCGCGTGGCGAGTGGGGCGAAATGCCTATTTTAAGCCTTCCTCTAGAAACGGTTATGTTTCAAAATACGAACATGTTTCAAAGAAACACAATTTGACGAGTTCTGTAAGTACGCCTATTCTTTCTCTCTCTTCTTTGCGTTCCTACGCTTTGAAAAGACAAAAGCACCATCAGCGATCGCAAGGCACGCTGCTTAAGAGCACCTACGCCCGCTTCACCGGCAGGCACGTTTTGATTCCAACATGCGCAGAAGGCAAACGAACCGAATGCCATTTGTTTCTATGATAAAACAGACATCAGGGAGAGCAAACGCGCCATCCATCGGACGACTACATTGGAGACGCTGGCGCTTCGCGCGGCAACGCAATAAAAGTGGAGGACCAACGGACCGTATAGAGGCACGAGACACACGAACAAGCGAGGAGTAGAGAAGGCAGTGACCAGACAAGGCAAACGAATTATGAAGCTCATCAATCTTGAATGAGGCGGCAGCCGGAGAACCGGATGAATATACGCACGTTGGCAGAAAGCACGTATGCTCCGAACGCGTACCGGCACCAAACCCGGTGAGCGCCCATGGGACGGCCCTTCTCCCGTTGTCTCGGCCGAGGAAAGTATATGTAGCCGAAAAAAAGGGAGAGAATGGACGACGGGGGAAAAAATTACGTTAAAACAAGCAGTGATACTTGGGTCGTGCGCTCCCGACGTTGAAAACACGCGGGAAATAGAAACACTGCCCGGGGTCTGAAGCAAGAAACGAGAAACGCCCTTAAATATGAAAGTCAGGGGAGAGAGATAGCGTCGAAACAAAGATAGCGAGGACGTTTGATGGAGAGAATGAAGGCGTGCAAAAGAAATAGACACATACTTAAAAATAATACTAACAAGACAAGGAAAGGATTGATAAACAGGGAGTGACGAAAAATGCCGCGGGGAGAAAGGAGCGAGCTTTATATGGCCTGGGATGGAGGCGAGCAACAGTGAGTCGACATAAAGGGTGAGAAAAAGAGAGGATGAGAAGGCACGCCCGAAGAAGAAAGAAAGGTGAGGAGAGATAAAAAAAGAAGAGGATGCCCTGAAATATGACGACCTTCGCAAGCTGCTGCCAGAACTCGTTATAATTCATTTTCTCCGCAAGGAGCGCCTCCCCGGGAGGCAAGCGGCAGGACGCCGCGGCCGCTTCTCAGCGTGTCTCTGTGTTTAAAAAGAAAAAAGGGGGAGGGGCATGGAACGTGTTTGCATGCTACGTACGGAGAGAAAGAAAAGATGGTTGAGGGGCAGCAGCGACGATACTATAGGTGGAAGCTGAAAGATGGCAGCCAAGACCCGCAGCTCACTGCGGCGCCCATAGGCACAACATCGGTTAAGCGACGTTCGCGCAGACGCCTCCATCTAGATTTAGCCGATGAATGATTGAGATATTTCCGTAACATCTTCTTTTACAGCCGCGCGTGCGGTGTCCTAACGCCCTCGGGTTTATAACCTTCGTTCTCTCTCTCTCCTTCTTCGTTGTATTCATACTCCGGAGCCATTCTCCTCTCCCATTCTCCTTGCCCGCTCCTTGTCCCCTGGCCATTCGCCGAACTTCGTAGTCCCCTTCTACCACAACCATGCAGCCTTCTCGAAGCTAGGTGGCGCTAGTGCGAACTAGTTAGGGACGGAAATGACGAGCCTATTCGCACGTAACGACGACTTGTGATAGGCGGCCTCCCCTTAGCATACCATAGCGCTCCTCGTCGTGATTGGACGGCGAGTCCTGATCAAACCAATCAAATTGCGTTACGTTGGAATAGCCGCGCGATTGCCAGCCTCTGGTCCGCACACACCACCTCTTAGCCTCCATAATGCTGCACGTTTTAAACAAAAAGGCACGCCCATTTTTGCACTCTTTCTCTCAGCTTTCACCTTCCCGTCGTGTCCTTTCCTTCCGTCTGTCGCTCCCTAGTTCCGTACATGCGCATCGTCGTCGTCATCCCAGCTGGGCGCCCTGTTGAGAGACGGGTGCACCCGGGATATTTTTTTGAGCGGCTTCCGAAGACGTTAATAACTCGGCGTCTGCCTCCTTCCTCCCGTGGCATCCGCATAGCCCGCAGGGCACGCCTCAATCGATGCGTGGCCGCTGCTCGGCCGAGCCGAACGCTGTTTTGAGTCAGTTTTAGAACGCTCGGCTCTGCCCTCAGGGCTGGGAAAGAAGGGGCGAAACGTTGCGGAGGTGCCGTACGCGAGTCACTCGGGCACGAGAAAGGAACGCTCGCCGTAGAAGTAGTAGACAGGAGGCTTTTATTACTCAGGAGTTGTTAGGATGCAAATGACTAAAATAATAATAATTATTGTAAGCGTTGAAAGAGCTGCTATTACCACCCCCGCCGCCTTCTTCTCCAGGCGTAGCAACTTCAGCGAGGCTCTGCCCTTTAAGTGCACAAAGCACTTACTACATGGCACCCGCGTTAAGAACACTTTAAAAGCGAACAACACAGAAGCTTATGTTTCGGTGTCCTAGGAGTTGCCGTTGGACTGCAACTTTAAGATGCATGAAAGTTTATCGTAAAACAAATACAATACCTGTTCGCAGATCTAGACGGCTGTCTAAAAAAACCGCTGGATATACAGAGCGTCCCAACTATCATGCAACAAGATTTTAAAATATGCAAATGCCACTTAGCTGGACCGAGCCAAGGTAATGTTGTTTGCCGGCGCTTGGAGATACCCCGATTATTTTTTGCATTCCGCTTACTTACGTAATCAGTCTTCATTGACTAATCAACTTCTAAAATATTAGTTAGATGGAAAGTGTCAATGAGAAAATTGTAGAGCAACATGAAGAAAACTCCCGATACAGCTTTCTGTTGCTCAGTACGTGCAACATATAAGTGTTTTTCCGCGCGCGAAAGAAGCCCGCGAATACACGCAAAGCTGCCGCGCGACTACTAATCGTGGCACTTTGCTTGCATACACGGGCTCTTCCACGCTCGGAAAAACATTTATAAACATATTATTTTTCCACTCATTGTATTCTCATGTACATATTTTTCGCAATTAATTCTTGAGCAGCTTGATATACACACAAGGACTGTCTCCGTATCTAAATTGAAACTATGTACACTGTAAAAATGTTTACATTCTTAAGGGTGTTTCCTTGTCTCACTGTTAACACCCTTACCGTTAGAGTTTTACAAAAATGTATAGAAGCCGACAACCGAGCTCTAGCTAGACGTGCGACGACAAAAAGATGAAGTTGACAACGATGTAATCATTCTGACTGCCTTGTGTGGGCAGAAATATCCGACAAAAAATTTCTCTGGGAGAGATATGAAACGCTCCTGTCGGATATTTCGGTACGCCCAAAGCGCTCAGAATGATTACATAGTTTTCAACTAGGTCTTTTTTCGCCGCACGTCTAGTTAGAGCTCCGCTGTCGTCCTCTATAAATTTTTGTAAGGTCCTAATGATAAGGGTGTTACCATTGCGACAAGAAAACATCCTTAAGGGTGTACGCATTTTTTACAGTGTAGTGCACATGTCAAATGCTATTTCGGTGTTTTCAGCAGCCACTGTCACTGGAACAAACCATCGTAAAACTGCTACCATCATCAATGTAACGAAACTGCAGCTGTTAGCGAAAAAAATTGGGGGACACGGGCAATGCATTCTCTTCTTTTTTTCACTTTTTTTATCTCTCTGGCATGCCCAAACGCGTAGACCCTAGTGAGTGGTAGCATGCCACGATTTGAAAGCACATATGGTCGTTCGTTTTTTTTTTCCGTTACCAGGCGTGGTGCCACTGCGCCCATCGGCAGTCGCCTAACGCCACCTCGGCACCACCCGGAAGAGACCAACAGAAATCAGCGTGGCCCCATGCCAGTGCCTGCTTGTGTGTGTGTGAGTATGTGGCCCGTCAGACTGCCTCTTGTCACGGCACATTTGTTGACGACTCACACCGCGCGCATGTCTACAGCGCCAGCGGGCTCTCGATGCGTACAAATGAAATAAAGGACGTCCATTAGCAGGAGGCGTTGCGTGAGCGCCATGCCTTGTCTGTCGACCGCACGCCATGGAGAACAGTTTTTCACGCGACGGACAAGTCAGGTACAGGAGTGACGCGATGGAGACACTACGAGGTTCGACGGCATCGTATAGCAGTATATACGTGAAAGCGGCAAAACGGAACGAACCCTACATTGAGAAATGTAATCGTGTGACCGGTGGTCTCGTGTGCTCAGAAGCCTCTCATGTGACAATGATTCGCTTGATCATCTATAAGCAGCACAAGTATTTTATGCCTTAATCTCTCGCATAATGTGTCAACAATTACGCGCTTTCACTTCATTTGTCCTTGCTCGGTAAGTTTCTGCAGCTGAGCAAGCAAAGGCGTAACCTCCGTAATAACATGAAGTTTCACAATGTTACTTGCCGTAGAGTGTGAAATAGGTTCACTTGTTTTGAGAGTGAGTTTTATATAACGCAACTGGAAATATTGGACAAAGGAGAGGTAAGACTTCGGCGCCGCCTAAATCAA